>NC_141027.1:66755000-66847500 GCF_052040795.2 Danio rerio
CCTTGATAAGTCTTCCGTTCACTGCCATTTTAACTGGTCTACATGCATAACTTTGCATAACAGTGTCCTATAGACTTAGGGGTTGGCTCATTGGATTAGACAACCAATGAGCTTTTCAATATGATAATGAAGCTCACAAGCCACGCCCCCAAACTGGTCCCATAGACTGCCATTGTAACTGGTCTACATTCATATCTTTGCTTAGCAGTGTCTTATTGACTTGGGGGTTGGCTCATCTGACTCAGAAAACCAATGAGCATCTCAATATGATAATGAAGCTCACAAGCCACGCCCCCAAACTGGTCCCATAGACTGTCATTATAAGTGGCTTACATGCATATCTTTACATAGCAGTGTCATAGAGACTTTGGGTTGGTTCATTTGACCTGGACAGCCAACCACATTCAAGTTCACTCTTTAACCTCGCCCATAGCAACAAAACAGAGTACCCTAGCAACCATTCATCAACAGCTATATCTCAGTATCAGAACATCGTAGACACTTGGGGATTGGCTCGTTTGACTCATGCTAGCAAACGGAACTTCCTATATGCTACACATGCTAGCAGTGACTAGCTACATGCTAATATTGACTAGCCAAGTACTGTAACTTGCTAGAAATGCTTACTAACTATAAATATTTCATCAGGCATGTTTGTGAGGCTTGCCTAGTAACCACCCAGGGTATCCTAGCAACTGCCTAGCAACCACCCAAATTACCCTAGCAACCGCCTAGTAACGTCTTAGTAAGGGCCTAGCGACCACTCAGGACACCATAGCAACGCCTAGCAACGCCTTAGCAACCACTCAGAATACCCTAGCAACCACCTAGCAACACCTTAGCAACCACCTAGCGACCACTTAGGACACCTTAGCAACCACCTAGTAACACCTTAGCAACCACCTAGCAACCAATCAGAACACCCTAGCAACCACCTAGCAACAACTCAGAACACCCTAGCAACCACCTAGCAACACCTTAGCAACCACCTAGCAACCACTTAGGACACCTTAGCAACCGCCTAGCAACACCTTAGCAACCACCTAGCAACCACTCAGGACACCTTAGCAACCGCCTATTAACACCTTAGCAACCACCTAGCAACCACTCAGGACACCATAGCAACCGCCTAGCAACGCCTTAGCAACCACTCAGAATACCCTAGCAACCACCTAGCAACACCTTAGCAACCACCTAGCGACCACTTAGGACACCTTAGCAACCGCCTAGCAACACCTTAGCAACCACCTAGCAACCTCTCAGAACACCCTAGCAACCGCTTAGCAACCGCCTAGCAACCACTCAGAACACCCTAGCAACCACCTAGCAACACCTTAGCAACCATCTAGCAACCGCCTAGTAACGCGTTAGTAAGGGCCTAGCGACCACTCAGGACACCCTAGAAACCACCTAGCAACACCTTAGCAACCACCTAGCAACCACTTAGGACACCTTAGCAACCGCCTAGCAACCACCTAGCAACCACTTAGAACACCCTAGCAACCGCCTAGCAACCACTCAGGACACCCTAGCAACCACCTAGCAACACCTTAGCAACCACCTAGCAACCACTTAGGACACCTTAGCAACCACCTAGCAACACCTTAGCAACCACTCAGAACACCCTAGCAACCGCCTAGCAACCACTCAGGACACCCTAGCAACCGCCTAGCAACGCCTTAGCAACCACTTAGAATACCCTAGCAACCACCTAGCAACACCTTAGCAACCACCTAGGACACCTTAGCAACCGCCTAGCAACCACCTAGCAACCACTCAGGACACCCTAGCAACTGCCTAGCAACACCTTAGCAACCACCTAGCAACCACTCAGGACACCCTAGCAACCGCCTAGCAACACCTTAGCAACCACCTAGCAACCACTCAGAACGCCATAGCAACCATTCAGAACACCCTAGCTACCAAAACAAATACATTGTACCCCATCGATTTGCAACGCAAACCCCATTCACATTTCCTTTAGGAAATGTACCATTCTAGTTATTATTATTATTATTGAGTTGTAGACCTATTCAGACCACCAACGCTAAATCTGCTTAAATCTACCAAAATGGAAGTGAAAGTGAAGTGATTTACATTTTACAAACATTTGATTCTCTGTTAATCCTTTAGCTCATAAGCTGGTTCTACCCTTTGCAAGCTTTTGCTAGCTAGTGTAGTTCAGTGAGAGGCGTGTGACGCCGAATATGTTTTAATTTTTATTATTATTATTATTGTTATTATTATTATTATTATTATTATTATTATTATTATTATTAATATTATTATTATTTATTTACTTTTTAATTTTTTATCAATTTTATTTTTTTCAGATTTATCTTTAGTCATTTAGAGGTCGAGAGGGTTTAGTTAGTGGATGTTTAATTTGTTTATTGTATTTGATTTGTCACTGCTTATTTTCCTTCTCACTTTCAGGTTTGTTTCAGTTGATTTGTTTGTTTATTTTGCATTTTAAATTTAGGTGATTTTTTTTTTTTCTTATATTGTAAATAAAGCAAATCACTATTTATCATGCCCGTTGTCTGTGCTGATCTATAACAGCTAGCATCTTATTGGGAATTTAAAAATATATATTTATATTGGGTTGCCATAATTATGTTAAGCCCATTTCAAAAACATTGTACACTGTTAGATAACTCATTAAACAGTTATTTTAAACCTAATTGGAAAGTGTTACAGATATTGTTAATCCATGTCATGAACTCAAAAATAATATAAATGCAGATAAATTCATTACTATGAAACTACTACACTGTAAAAATGCAGGGTTCCACACAATTAATTGATGTTATTCCAACACAAGTTGATTAGTTAAAGTTAAAGTTAGTTGAAGTTGATAAAGTTAGCTTAACACTTGAAAAAAAAATGTAAATTGAAATTAAAAATAAGTTGTCCCAATGAAATCTCAAGGAAACCTTTTCCAAATGCATAAATATTATGACACTGAATGTCCTACTGAAATCCCTACAGTAAATGAACTAAAAACAAACTAACAAACAAACTATAAATTAACTTGATTTGAATGTACAAATATTGAGATCTTGAATACACACAGTCTGACAAAGCAAAGCTTATTTCAAAGAGAATGAAAATAAATAAATAAATAAAAATCTAAACTTGAACCTTTCACTCCAGCTTTTCTAGGTGCATTACATAAAAAAAAAATAAAATAAATAAAATTGAAAGAAAGAAAGAAAGAAAGAAAGAAAGAAAGAAAGAAAGAAAGAAAGAAAGAAAGAAAGAAAGAACGAATTAAATATACATTCCAGATGCTAATAAGACCTCCAGAAGGCAGCATTTCCTGAAAGGTATGTTTCATAAATATCCAAAAACATTAAACCGACATGACAAGCATATTAAATTATTTGGATTTCACTGAATATAGATGCTCTGTCCAGACAGACCTCCTGACTGCCTGCTTTTGACCCCGGCGGCCACGTTCTAGATTAGAAACCACATAGGTGAACATGATAATAGGAATATGACAGAAAGCATTTGCAAATGGTAAAGAGGAGAGCTTTGAATCGCTATGATAGCGTATTTCTGCTCAAAAGCAACATTGTTAAAATGTTACCATTTATAGTTGTGCTGAGAATGGAAAGAACAAGTGAGAAAAGCAGACAGAGAAAGAGAGCGAGCGATCAAGATTGCTTTCTCAATCTGTTGTGTCATTTGTGGTTATTGTTTAGTGACCCTGTCACTGGCTTAACCAAATTCTCATGCACTGAAAAAGAGAACAGAAGTGAGCTGCAAAACAAATAATTCCCACAGCAAATGTTCAATGTCTCACACATTTTATTAAAGCATTGTATTGTTACTACACTTCTTATTACAGTATAAATGTAAGTATTTATAATAAGCCCTGATTAAATTTGCTAATTGGTTGTTATTTTCAATATTTATAGATATGACATGTGCATATTACATGTGTTTATTTGTTTGTTTGTCCACCACAAGTGTTTAATTAAGTTAACTGCACTGATCTAGTTATAATTTGTCTAGAGATGTTAACATTAACATTCAAGAATAACACATATTTAGATGTATTGCTCATTAATGTTATATGGTAAGGTATATAATTGTATCCATTCATCGCAAGCAATTCTTCTCTATATTTGCATTCATTAAATGGGTGAAATATAGCTGATTTCCTCTAACGCAATAATTAAAGTTCTACATTGTCCCTTGACACTATTCTGTCACAACAGGAGAGCAGTGAGAAAGAGTTGTGTGTGTACTCCTATACTGCCAAAACACCATTCCTCTATGTTTTTCGCTCCATGGCAGTTTTCTCCTTTCTCCAGGAGAATAAAGTTCCTGCCGCACTCCTGACGCCAGCTGTCGTTTCCAATTCTGCCTCAATGGTAAAATCGAGCCGTTTCTCCGGACCTGAATCTGTCATGGGCTCAGACACCTCGCCTCCGCAAGCAGAACATCTTCAGGTGACAGTAATGAGAACATCGCTGGAGCTCATTTTATGTTCGTGTGTGTGTGTGTGTGTATGTTTGTGTGTGCACTTGTGTGTGTGTGTTTGTTTGTTTTCACTTTCTCTTCTTTTCCTTCTTGGTTTCTACATTATTTCCTTCTTCTGCTCCTTCTTTTCTCCACCTCAGTGTTTTTGGCGCTTCTTGACAGAATGCTAAACATTTCCTTGGGTGTCGTTTCGTTTGTTGGTTGACCGTTACTGGATAGCTGATTTGCATTCCTTGACTTGACATGTACTTGATGACATAACATCCTGTGTTAGCGTCACCTGGACAGGGAACTGTGGAGTGGTAGGAATCTAGCAACTGAAAATTCACACTGACTGTCACCAAGTGTCATTTATCACCACAGCAGTGAACATGGCCAAGGGCCAAGTACTTAAATTGGCAAAATCGGCAGTATGGGCTCAGTCACTGCTTCTTCAATGACAGAAACCTACCAAATGAACCTATAAATTACTGAAATTATCTATTTGATGTTCATACCTTTGCTGGTCATTTATTAAATTCTTTGAATGCATTTTTTCAATATTTGTTTAGTGACTGTGACTGTTTAATTTAGCATTTATTCTTTCAGCAGAGGTAAATATAGCACAAGCATGATTTCTTTTGATGGTTGCAAACCAGATCGCTCATTTACGAAGGTGATGATACCTGTCAGATGCATTTAAACTTCAACACCCACCATTAGATTCAAAAACAGCACTTACTGACAGCTTCTCATTAGTACTGTATATGCTAGAAAAACAACAACAGCAAACCAAAAAAACTTGTCTTTGCATTTTACAAAATTGTAAAGTTGGAGGAGTCAGCCACACTTCCTACTCAGAAAAGAGAAAATAGTGTTAGAATAAATTGTAAACTTAACAAGGGATGCCGTAGAAGCACTTTTTTTTTTTTTTTGGCTCATCAAATTAACTTTCAGTCAAATGTTTCTAAAATAAACATATAGTTGAAGCCAGAATTATTAGCCCCCTTTTTATTTTTTTTCCCTAATTTCAGTTTTAACAGAGAGCAGATTTCAACACATTTGAAACACATTTTGAGAACACATTTCTAAACATAATAGTTTTTACAATTTATTTCTAATAGTTGATATATTTTATGTGTGCCATGATGACAAAATTCGACTAGATATTTTTCAAGACAATTCTGTACAGCTAAAAGTGACATTTAAAGGCTTAACTAGGTTAATTAGGTCAACTAAGCAGGTTAGGGTAATTAGGCTAGTTATTGTAAAATGATGATTTGTTCTGTAGGCATTTGAAAAAAAAAAAAAAAAAAAAAAAAAAAAAATATATATATATATATATATATATATATATATATATATATATATATATATATATATATATATATATATATATATATATATATAATAAAGGAGGTAATAATTTAGACCTTAAAAAGGCTTTAAAAATGTTTTTATTCTAGCCAATATAAAACAAATAAGACTTTCTCCAGAAGAAAAAATTGTATCAGACACACTGTGAAAATTCCTTTCATCTGATCCTAACACTGGGTCATGTTCATGTAATGCAAGTTAATAAGGGAATCATTGGTGAGCGGTGACATTCTTGACCAAATATGGTAATTTAAAACAGCACAATATTTTGGCAGCAAACATTTTTTTTGTTTATAGTTATCTTTCCACTTGATGACACAACATCTTGTGTTTGCATAATCCAGACAAGGAAATCAGAAGTTGTAGGAATGCAGAATACTCCTCCAAATTAACCAAGAAACGAGCAAGAAAAGGTTACAATAACAAAAGCTCATGTGAATCCACTGGCCCAAATCACTCTGTAACTGACACAGGCTTTGTTATAAAATGCAATTTGATCAGTCTGGATCACAAGTACAGACATCAGGAACATTCCAATTCGCCACTTACTGTATCCGTATATGTATGTATAGCGTATGATATCAGATGCAAGGTTTGAATTCATTTTAACAGGTGCATTTTAGCAAGACACCCATACTGTTACTGAATAAGGTTTGTAGTCGGACATGGTCTTTTGGGGCTGTTTGAGTGCACTCAATCAATATATATATATATATATATATATATATATATATATATATATATATATATATATATATATATATATATATATATATATATACACACTCATACAATATAGACAATACTCAATTCACCTGTACCACATGTCTTTGGACTGTGGGGGAAACCGGAGCACCCAGAGGAAACCCACGTGAAAGCAGGGAGAATATATACAATATGTAGTATACTTTGTCAGCAATGATTATAATTTATATACATCAGTTTCTTCATTTAAGTGTAATTAAAACTGTTGTTTTTTTTTTTTTGTAGTTTGCAGAATATGCATTCGATTGTGTGTTGTAAGTTGTAATCACTCCATGCAGCTTGTAATCATCTTTTATAGACCAGTCTTTGACATGTATCTATTAGGTTAAATCTTTATGGGGCTATTCACATATTGCATCCAAAACCACATTGAAAGTGCAGCGCTGGCTTTTTCCTTTACCCTCTGCAATTTGCCTTTGCTATGGCCACCATTAGCTGTTTCTCAGACGTGTGAGCAATTTTCAAAATAATTCAACTTTTGCCACTGTGTGGCATTAATACTGAGGGTCCTATTTCTAATCTGCTTTGCACTGTGGCGCATGGTCTAAAAGGGTTGAGCTTATTTTCTTAATGAGTTACAGGTGTGTTTTAAGAATAAAGCAATCAGAGTCTCATCTCCAATTCCCTTGTCAGTTGTGTCGCACAATAGCACATTTGCTATTGACGGACTTTGTAAGTGGAAAAAACTGAATGCTACACTAGTAAGAAAAAAAAAATAGCAGAACATCTACAGCGTGAGAATGAGATATGTGCCTCCTCATTATTTACTTTCACTTTCACTCTCATGGATAGGGAAACCTTGCATGCACAGACATCCATTAGCCTATAAATAATTAATTTTGTTTGTGAAGCGCAAATATTTGTTTTAATACTATTTCTAAATTCCAGCAAACGAATACATGAACAATAATAACAAAGTGTGTTAAAAAACTTTGTTACATCCAAATACACATGCTGTGCCCCATATGGTCTAAAACCTGCCAGGTGGACAAAACTAAGCTTGCTTTAATAAAACAAATATAAATATGCATATAATATATACTACTGCTAATAATAATAACATTATACAAAAGCAAATTGTTATGAATAAACTGAAAAAGCCCCCTGAGATTAAGAAGGCATGAAAGTATGTTTTTTTATATTTATGTAGGTTAGAAAATAATATGTTTTGTACTATTTAAATTCTTTATATTTATATCCTATGTATATCCTTATTATTTTAATTATTTTTCATATGTAAAGATATTTGCATATTGCTGTTCATTCTGTCTGTATTAATCAATGTGTAAGCGAGGCGCATAACGAACGCACTCTGCGCTTGACTTTAGACTGGCTTTGTTCTGGTCTATTGAACAATGTATTATAGTTTCTCAAAATAGCAATGCGTCTCAACATGCCTGGGCACACATATGACCACAAATGCATTTTGTATTAAAACAGCGTGGCACAAAACGTCAAAACAACTCTTGTTGTTTTGTCTAAGCTTAAACTAGCAAACAACAATTGCGTTGCGTATTGCGTCGCATTGCGCCGGATGTATGATAGGGCCTTGAATGTGTGTTGATGTTATTATTTGGGGTTAGGATTAAGAGTAGAGTAATGTGCTGGTGTTTAAATGCATTTATGACGGTGGTACAGTAGGTGTTTCTATCAGGCTCGTGCTGAATGCAGTCGTTGGAATAATTAGGTAAAAACAAATGCATATTATATGACAATGAAAGTGTTTTTGAGCCTGCGTGCAAACCAGCCTGTTGTTGGAGACCCCCAAAACCAAAATTGAACCTTTTATAATGCATAATAAGAGCTCTTTAAAAGTATAGATCATTGAATGAGTGAATAAAGGAATAAGGATATACCTCTGCATCTCACTATCCCACATTTCATCTAAAGTAGATTTCTTTGCCTTATTGGATCAGTTTACAAGAAGACCATATGCTTCAAATGAAAAAAGTCAGTAAACTATGCGTTAAGGATATTGGCAGCATTGCAACAACTTTATTTGCTGACAAAACCCCCAGTGGAAATGCATATTTACCCATTCAAATTCAGAAAAAAAGTTACCAAATGGAGGAGTACTGGACCATTCCTATTGCAACTGCAGTATACCTTCCCTCAATTTACTTTTTGTTTGCAAGGGTTTCTTTTCTGAGTGTTTTCTCTAATTGGAAATAGAATCTTAATGAAACATTGATGGAACAAAGGCAGTGGACCCAAAACTCAATAGACGACCATGGAGTAAATTGTGCTTTATTCAGTATAGGCTGCTTTTTTTTTTTTTTTTTTTTTTGCTAAAGTAAATATCTTTTTAAAGGAGAAGTTCACACAATCTGAAAACTCTGTCAAGACTTGTTCTCAGTCACCAGGAAGATGGGGGGGGGGGGTGTTGTATGTTTCACACACCACACATCAAAGCACAGATCATCGTAATTATTATTACATCACACTAAAAAGCAACCACCAAAATTATTGCAAATCTAAGCTAAAGCGTGACTATACTCTATGTTATTAAATTGCAACACGCTTTGATGCTTGTCTCATTCCTGTGTGTACAAATGGGTGTTTTATTGATGGTGAGTATTTCATAGCTGTTGATTATCAATGCTAATTAAAGACATGATAAGCAAGATGAAAGTCCAATTCAGTAAATGTGTTAACATGGTTAATTATATAAATATTTATAATGAAGTGCATGTGTTAATAACTTAATTTGACAGGTCTAATTAATTCGCAAAATAGTCACATTACTTGTTAGTCCCTCTACATGTTAACATTAGAATCAGTTCTGGTCATTAGCCAAGCAGGTGAGAAGCCCAAATATGGTTTATTTTTATTCAATTTTTAATTAATTAATTTATTATTCATTAATTTATTTGTTTGTTATAAGGCTACTGTTTGTGGGGAAAAAAAAATCTACAAATAATTATCATTAGAAATGGTCATGAAAATTAGATGTTGACAGAAGAGTCATTCAGTAAAGCCATGTTATATCTTAAGAAGAATGCTTACCGAAAATTGAAAATTCTATTAATTGTTATTTTCAGTGCTCATGTTGCTCTAAATTTGTAGGACATTTGTGTAGCCCAAGGCAAACTACACTACAGACACTTTTTGTGTTTTGTCATTTTAATGTGTTACCATGTCTTTGCTTGATGACATATTTAACTTTATTTACATGGACATCAATAATCAAATTATTTGCCTTAATCTGAATAAGATTATAGCTTTTTGGATATTTTTTTTATTTTATTTTTTTTTATGATCCCATGTTACACGTTATCGCACATAATTCAATCAACATAATTGCGTCATCACACTATTCACATTTCCTCTGGAGTTTCACGTAGTTTCAGGTGTTTCATTATTTAATTTGTTGACTTTAACTGCATTTTGGCACTTTCACTTTGACAAACGAGAAATTGGATGTGAAATATGAACTACTGAAAGAGTTTTAATGAATGTTTATTGAATGTTGATGAACTGAATGTTGTTTCAATGGATTTTTATACCACAGGCCAAATGCGATATCCTGTTGATATCCTGTCGACTATGAAAATGACTATCCTGTCACAAAATGCTTAAAAAATCCTACACGACTGTAATGGTTTGATTGCAGTGTTTACATGTCTGTACTGCACTTCAATAATGTGACTAAAATCAGCGTACTCCACATGTCTTAATCCAAATTTTGTTTAGTTTGATTATGTATTTAGTCTGATTAAGATCATCAAAATTGTAATTATTGGTGTCCATGCAAACATTCTCATTAATTGCTATCTTTGTTTTCTCCAAAGAAATGTTCATTTGTTTTTGTTAAGTCATAGCATGTGTGAAAAGAAACAATGTACAATGTGGATGCTGTGTCTTTTGCAACAGTGTGAATGCTGAAAGTGTGTGAATTTGTATTAATTGAAAGTCTTTTGCCCCCAGAGCAATCATTGATTAAATATGTGTAAGCATAAATATCTAAATTTAGAAATCTTCTGTGGATTCTCAGAACTCTAAAACATTCATCCAATCATTTTACTCACTGTTGTAAATATAACAGGAAAAGCAAGAAAAGGCAGTCTACACTATATATTCTAGATCATGGACGCTAAGTTAAAGGTGCAGTAGGTAATTGTCTTCAAAAACATTTTTTTTTTTTTTTTGCTGTGCTGGTTGAAATTCTATTAATAGTAATGATTAATGTAAATGATCTAAATGTATTTTTATTCTTGGTAAGGCATAAGACAAAAAACGTTCATCCAATTAAAATAGTGTTGCGCCGACATCTCCCATAATTCTGAAAAGTAGCCCAAACGGTCTGTCAACAAATGCAGATTTGAGCTACTGCGCAACTGTTTCTATGCAGCTTTGCTGTTTGGGCATACAAAAGCTGCGCGCTCATGAGATAGAGAGAGAGAGAGAGAGAGAGAGAGAGAGAGAGTGAGCGTGAGAGCGACCTGTAAAAACATGCTAAATCGAAAACATTTTAAAATCCTGAATCAATATTGGAGTTATTATTGCATGCTGGAGGACGGACGACACCATGACTGAAGTATTTGCCCCAGACAGGTAATGCTATGTTTTAAAACTATTTTCGTCACGCAGAGCTGGGGTCAACTCTTCGTACCTTGCTTAAATGATCTAAGATGATTTGGCAGATCCTGGATCTGTTAATATTGATAAATGATCTCTGGCTAATTGGGTTCTTCAAACAAGTTCGCGAATCAGTTTAAAATGTCTGGATAAACTGATCTGAGATGGCTGCGTGTGTTGTATAGGACTGATCTATCGATCCTCGAAATCATGATCAGCAATGCAACGGTTGGCTGACGGTACAGCTGCATAATGACATCATCTGATTCAATTATCCATGTGAACAAAATAACATAAAATTAGCAGTAAACTGTTCGTTAAATATACGCAATAACTTTACACCTTGTTGTGGGCTGCATGCTTGGCCCTTTCATGTGTCAAGAGCAATATATTTAGTTTCACAGTTTTTCCTTATTATAGTAGCCATAGTAGTATTATAGTAATCATTTTTTAGTCAATGTAAAGAATACCTGGATGTTTACAAAAGCATTTTGACATTGGTAAAGGCGTCTGCAACTTTTGTGAAGCATCAAAACACTGGCATAATAACTGTCAAAGCATGTTTATGACTGCATAAATTTATTATTGCTTTAAAAAAAGGGAACATATTGTGCATTTATATTATCATACACAAATTGTACTAAAGCGATCTAAAAAATTCAATAAGTTCAATAAGTTTTCTCTTTGAACCACCAGGTGGCAGTCTTTGTACTTTCATTCGGGGGGTGCAGATTGCATTAGTTTTATTATTATAGTAAAAGAAAAAAAAAAAAAAAAAAAAAAATATATATATATATATATATATATATATATATATATATATATATATATATATATATATATTTTTTTTTTTTTTTTTTTTCAGAATTTGGTACATACTTTCAGTATTTTCTTTCCTTAAACTGACCCGATCTAATCCTGTTTATATGAATTGAGCCTACTCCCGACCAGGTTTGTTCTACCAGAACTGTTGCTATGACAACAACTCTCGGATCAGTTTTGAAGAACAAAACGATCCCGGAACGTGTCAAATCGTCAATAACCAAATCCAGCCAACTGCGTAATCCACGTAAGAAGAACAGACCCCAGATTTAGATTGGGTTGTTATGAATGGGTTATATGCACTGAAGTGTTGTTCAGCCACTGAAATCTTCAGGTGAAAGATTGATGTGACTATTTGCAGGTACATAAGGGCCTTTTACAGCATCAATAATGTAGATTTTATTTAGTTTACCAACAGAACATCAGTAAATAGTGCTCTTCCGCCTAGCCTGGATTTATGAACTGAAGATGGTTTTATATTCACATTTGGTCATTTATGAACAATGACAACCTGTGACGCGCTCCCTATATTGTTTACCGCTACTCTGAATGTTCGGTCAGAAATACCATGCAAGTATGGCTTAAAATGTGTGCAATAATGAGTGTATTTCTTGCACGCCGCACGCCAAGCTTTAGCTCAATATATGAGAGAGGATGCTGCCATCTTTAAGGTGCACTTTCGTGTTTTCAGGAGGCGTGGCTTTGGATGGCAGGGGAGGGAGGGTGTTTCAGCTATTTATGCTAACAGGCTAGCATTGTGGCAGATCACCTACTGCACCTTTGACATTGTTGCTGCAATTCCACATTAAAGGCTACACAAATGATAAAATTATGCAATATGGTTGCATTTTGTAGAGATTTAGACTACTAATGACATTACAAGACTAGCTTATTTATGTATTTTTAATACAACAAAGTGTTAAACTGATGTAGTTTGGGGATATTTTGGAATAGCTCTTCATTTACAGCAGCTAAGTTCTTACAATAACTCTAATAATGTTGTTTATATGTATTGTTATTGTTATGTTATGTGCTTTGTATTATTGTGTTGCTTCCTTAGAAAAGAGTTAATATGATAAAAAAAGAGTTAATATGATTTTCTTATTAAAGCCTTGACTCTGTAGTTCCCCTTCGGGGGGAACTTCAGCACTATAAGTGGATTTGATTTGTAAAATCCACGCATTGGGGGGATTCGGATCAGAAGCCGCTTGTCTGGAGAGTATTGAACGGGCCAATGAATGAAATTAATTGGCAGCGTAAGCTTGCGCAGGTGTGCGACATCTGCAATTATCTCAGCATATAAGCACACCTGAAGCCAGCAGACGCCATCCTTTTCGCTTCAGATCCTTTCTGAGTGAGTCGATGAGGGTTCCTCTTGCTGATCAGCACTTCAGAGCGAACGAGTGTGTCTCCCGGTCCAGAGTGGGTCTTCACGGTGGCAGACGGTCGAGCTGGGTTACTCCCTTGCCTGCGGTTCTTTGGGTCCGGTCCTCCAGAGCGGTGCGTATAGTTGCAACTTTCCTAAAAGAGCAACACAGTCGTGCAGCACGTCCTTTTCAGGATGGCGCTCCGACTGTGCGTTTCTGGATGCGGGGGTTTCCTGGCTCCGGATGATGGACACGATCACTGCATTGCATGTTTGGGGGTCCAGCATGTTAATGCGGTGCTCGCGGGTGGTTCATGTCGTCATTGCGATGCCATGACCGTTGCACAGCTAAGATCGCGGCTAACTTTCGCAAGAGAGTGAGCCACCCCAGTTGCCTCCTGTTCTAAAAAAGCAGCGGGCGCTCGGGCAGATCTGAGGGTTTCAGCGGGAGATAATCCGCCGCCCACGGGCTCGCGGACCTCTCGCTCCTCACGGCGCTCCATCCAAGCTTCGGGTGGTGAGAGTGATCCGTCTAACCAGATGGTAGCTCTCACACTCGCTGACACCGGAGATCAGATGTCCTCCGTGGCATCGGAGGGTGGGCTTTCACTGTCCGACGAAGATCCGGACCCGCTCGCCCCCTCCGGGCAGGTGAGCGCTGTCAAATCGGATCCTGAAGAGGACATGTTAGCCGTGCTTTCCCGGGCTGGACCGACTAGATGGGTGCTACGTAGAGGACCAGAAGGCGAAGCCTTCGAAGCCTCTCGTCCCCTTCTTCCCGGAAGTGCACAGTAGGCTCACGCAGTCTTGGAGGGCACCTTTCTCTGCCCGTGCTGCGAGTGCCTCCGCCCTCACCGCCCTTAACGGCGGAGCTGCCAGGGGGTATGAGGCGATCCCGTCAGTGGAGCGCGCTATCGCGGTCAATCTTTGTCTGCGCGGCGCCTCTACGTGGCGGGGTTTGCCCCGCCTCCCGTCCAAAGCCTGTAGGTTGTCTGCCTCCCTCGGAGCCAGAGCTTATAAGGCTGCGGGCCAGGCTGCTTCTGCTTTGCACGCGATGGCCACCTACCAGCGCTACCAAGCGCAGGCGCTGGCCGAGCTGCACGAGGGCGGGTCCAACCCAAGCTTATTACATGAGCTGCGCACCGCGACCGACTATGCTCTTCGGACTACTAAGTCCGCCGCGTGTGCGCTGGGGAGGACGATGTCCACACTTGTGGTTCAGGAACGCCACCTCTGGCTAAACCTGGCCGATATGCGCGACGTTGACAAAGTTCGCTTTCTTGACTCGCCCATATCCCAGGCTGGCCTGTTCGGCGACACCGTCGGTGAATTCACCCAGGAATTTAAGGCGGTGAAAGAGCAGTCGGATGCGATGGGCAATGTCATCTATCGGCGTAGCCGTAAGCCCGCTCCGCCCGCCGAGCCATCCACCTCCGCTGTTCCTCGCCGAGGGCGCCCGCCAACGAGTGCTGCCCCGCCCCCGCCTGCGCCTCCGGCCAAGCGGGCGCGGCGTTCACCTCGAAAGCAGGCAGCCCCTCCTGCCCAGGGCGCCGTTAAGTCCAGTAAACGGACCGCGAAGCGTCCCTGAGACAGGCCATCCGGAGAAGAGGAAACTTGCTCTTTCCCCGCTGGAGGGCGGGGCCCCGATAACAACGGTACTTTTCAGTGCCACACAAACATCAGTAAAAGAGCACTTTTTCCCTTCCCCACATGTGACTGCACGAGTTCTGCCAGTCCGGGACGCGCTGCCTTCCGGCTCGCAGACTCTACGTGCTTCGCCAGTGGCTCACGAGCGCTGGGGGGATGGTCTCCCTTCCCTCAGCCCTCCAGCCCCCTCTCCGGAGTCAGGGTGCGGAGCCAGAGCGAATCGCTCTCCTCCAGCTCTTCCGCGGGACCCTCGTGCTTCCCGGATCAGCACACCCACTCCGCGCTGCCCCACCGCTGGTACGTCAGCGATTGTAGCGATGACTCCATTAGCGAGGGTTCTGCCTGCCTGGTTAGCGCGGGCCAGCCCCTCGCGGTGGCTCATACGCACAATCAGACTCGGTTACGCGATTCAGTTCGCGAAACGGCCCCCCAAGTTTACGGGCGTGTATTTCTCCAGGGTTAACCCCCTGTCCGCCCCTGTCTTGCGAGAGGAGATTGCTGCCCTCCTGGCGAAGGGTGCAATCGAGCCGGTTCCTCCAGCCGAGATGGAGAGTGGGTTTTACAGCCCATACTTCATCGTACCCAAAAAGAGCGGTGGGTCACGGCCAATCCTAGATCTGCGCGTTTTGAACCGCTGTCTGCACAGGCTGCCGTTCAGAATGCTCACGCAGAGGCGCATTCTCCAATGCGTTCGTCCTCGGGATTGGTTTGCAGCCATAGACCTGAAGGACGCGTATTTCCATGTCTCCATTCTTCCACGCCACCGCCAATTTCTGCGGTTTGCGTTCGAGGGTCGAGCGTGGCAGTACAAGGTCCTCCCCTTCGGGCTCTCTCTGTCTCCGCGGGTCTTCACCAAACTCGCGGAGGGTGCCCTAGCGCCCCTTCGGCTCGCGGGCATTCGCATACTCAATTATCTCGACGACTGGCTGATTTTAGCCCACTCGCGGGAGCAA
Source organism: Danio rerio (assembly GCF_052040795.2). Taxonomy (NCBI): domain Eukaryota; kingdom Metazoa; phylum Chordata; class Actinopteri; order Cypriniformes; family Danionidae; genus Danio; species Danio rerio. The sequence goes on from NC_141027.1 coordinate 66,770,982, forward strand.
TTGATTATGCACAGGGACAAGGTGCTTCGGCATTTCCGCCTACTGGTTCTTCAGGTCAACCGAGAAAAGAGCAAACTCGCCCCCGTGCAGAGGATTTCTTTTCTCGGGATGGAGCTGGACTCGATCACCATGGTAGCGCACCTCTCCGAGGAACGCGCTCGCCTGTTGCTGAACTGTCTGAGGGAGCTCGACAGCAAACTAGTGGTCCCACTGAAGTTCTTTCAGAGGCTCCTGGGGCATATGGCATCCGCAGCCGCCGTCACGCCGCTCGGGTTGCTCCATATGAGACCACTTCAGCACTGGCTTCACGATCGGGTCCCCAGACGCGCATGGCACGCGGGCACACACCGGGTCTCGGTTACTGCGCTGTGTCGCCGCGCCCTCAGCCCTTGGAACGACCCCTCGTTCCTACAGGCCGGTGTGCCTCTAGGACAGGCGTCCAGCCATGTTGTTGTTTCAACAGACGCTTCCAACACGGGTTGGGGGGCCGTGTGTCGCGGGCATGCGGCTGCGGGCCTCTGGAAGGGTGCCCAGCTGCATTGGCATATCAATCGCCTAGAGCTGTTGGCAGTGTTCCTCGCTCTCCACCGCTTTTTACCGGTGCTGGAGCGGCAACACGTGCTGGTCAGGACGGACAGTATGGCGGCGGCGGCGTATATCAACCGCATGGGGGGTATGCGCTCTCGCCGCATGTCTCAGCTCGCCCGCCGTCTGCTCCTCTGGAGTCACCCGCGGCTGAAATCGCTGCGCGCCATTCACGTCCCAGGCACGCTCAATCGTGCAGCCGATGCGCTCTCACGACAGCTGTTACGTCCTGGAGAATGGAGACTCCACCCCGAGTCTGTTCAGCTGATATGGGCGCGATTCGGGGAGGCCCAGATCGATCTGTTTGCTTCCCCCGAGAACGCTCACTGCCAGTTGTTTTTTTCCCTGACCGAGGGCTCTCTCGGCACGGATGCACTGGCCCACAGCTGGCCTCGGGGCATGCGCAAGTATGCGTTTCCCCCAGTGAGCCTGCTCGCGCAGTTTCTGTGCAAGGTCAGGGAGGACGAGGAACAGGTTCTGCTAGTTGCGCCCCTTTGGCCCAACCGGACCTGGATATCAGAGCTCTCACTCCTCGCGACGGCCCTCCCCTGGCGGATCCCTTTGAGAGAGGACCTACTCTCTCAGGGACAGGGCACCATCTGGCACCCTCGCCCCGATCTTTGGAACCTCCACGTGTGGTCCCTAGACGCGAGGAAGACTTAGGTAACCTACCGACTGCGATGGTTAATACCATCACTCAGGCTAGAGCCCCCTCCACGAGGCGCGCCTACGCCCTGAAGTGGAGTCTATTCACTGAATGGTGCGTCTCTCGCAGAGAAGACCCCCGAAATTGCCAGATTAGTGTTGTGCTCTCTTTCCTTCAAGAGAAGTTGGACAGCAGGCTGTCGCCCTCCACTCTCAAGGTTTACGTGGCCGCCATCTCCGCTTATCATAGCGCGGTAGCTGGCGGCACCGTGGGAAAGCATAACCTGGTCATCCAGTTCCTTAGGGGTGCTAGGCGAATTAATCCATCTCGCCCCCCTCTCATGCCCTCTTGGGATCTCGCCCTCGTTCTCACGAGTCTGCGATCCGATCCCTTTGAGCCACTCGAATCAGTATCTCTAAGATTTCTGTCCCTGAAGACAGCTCTGCTGGTTGCGTTGGCCTCCATCAAGAGGGTCGGGGACCTGGAGGCATTTTCGGTCAGTGACTCGTGCCTGGAATTCGGGCCGGATTACTCTCACGTCATCCTGAGACCCCGCCCCGGTTATGTGCCCAAGGTTCCTACCACCCCCTTTAGAGATCAGGTAGTGAACCTGCAAGCGCTGCCCCCGGAGGAGGCAGACCCAGCCCTTTCTTTACTTTGTCCAGTTCGCGCTCTGCGCATTTATGTGGACCGTACTCAGAATTTTAGATCATCTGAGCAGCTCTTTGTCTGTTATGGCGGTCGGCAGCAGGGAAGTGCCGTATCAAAACAAAGATTATCCCACTGGATTGTGGATGCCATTTCACTCGCTTATTCGAGTCGAGGTCAGCCGTGTCCCCCGGGAGTTCGTGCACACTCCACTCGGAGCGTTGCATCCTCTTGGGCGCGTGCACGCGGCGCCTCTCTAACAGACATCTGTAGAGCTGCGGGCTGGGCGACACCCAACACATTTGCAAGGTTTTACAATCTGCGAGTGGAGCTGGTTTCCTCAAGGGTATTAGGTAACCCTTTGGTGATTGAGGAGACAACTCGGTAGGGTGTTGAAACACGCTTGCTGCGCCATTCTCCCTAACACGGAGGTACGTGCGCCTTTTTTATCTGTCAGTAAAGTTCCCCGTCAGGTGAGCCCTGCAGATTCCTCCGTGGCCCCCAGCACTGACTCAGCGGAGGAGTCACTTGCTGGCCCACTACGTTGTAGGTCTGCCCGCTGGTCAGCCCGCGTTTTGGGTATAGGTGCCTGCTATGCGTGATCCCCACTAGGCGATCCCATATGCTTATTCCGCCACGGTTAAGTCCCCCCCCTGGGCGGACCCGTGTCTTCCCTCTCCGCTAACCACTCTTTTGCTATGCGTACTCCCCCTTTTTAGGGCTAGTACATATGTAAATTCTGCCATCTATCCCCCCTTGGGTAACGGATGGCCTCGCAGCGTCCTCCCTATCGGGATTGCACGCTTCCCAACGTACTGTCGTATTTCCTAGAATTATCTAGATGCTCACGACTTCCCAAAAAATATATCTAAATCCGTAAAACTTCTGTTGAAGTAGGATAAATTAGGGCCAGGGACACGTTGGAGGACCGCGCCCCCCATGATGTGGGTGCGTCACGCTTGCTTGACTATCTCCTCATCGGGGGTGTTGGTAAGGTGCAGTCATTATGGCGCTTTCAATGGGCTCCCAATGCGTGGATTTTACAAATCAAATCCACTTATAGTGCTGAAGTTCCCCCCGAAGGGGAACGTTCGAGGTTACTAAAGTAACCCTTCGTTCCCCGAGGAGGGGAACGGAAGCACTATACTCCGTCGCCATAATGACTGTCCCTTAGCTGTTTGAAAGTCTCTTCAGCTTAAAAGGATGGCGTCTGCTGGCTTCAGGTGTGCTTATATGCTGAGATAATTGCAGATGTCGCACACCTGCGCAAGCTTACGCTGCCAATTAATTTCATTCATTGGCCCGTTCAATACTCTCCAGACAAGCGGCTTCTGATCCGAATCCCCCCAATGCGTGGATTTTACAAATCAAATCCACTTATAGTGCTTCCGTTCCCCTCCTCGGGGAACGAAGGGTTACTTTAGTAACCTCGAACATTATATCATGTACTTAGAAAGTTCTAGGCTGACATGTCTAGGATCTGTATTCTCATTCCAGTATAATAATCAAATAATTGGATGCAGCAGGTGCAATGATATTATGCAGCACCTGCAATTCAGCTGCTTGTACAGGGAGCCCATCTTGCAACCATGGAGACTGGCACGCTCATCCACCACCACTCTATAAAGTGTAGGACAGATACGCTCATCTGACACTTTATTAGGTACAACTTAGTACTGGGTTGGATCCCTTTTGCCTTCAGAATGGCCTTAATCCTTCGTAGCATTGATTCAACAAGGTAATGTAGCCCATCCGCTACGTTCAGAGATGCTCTTCTACAGACCTTGGTTGTAACAAGTGGTTATTTGAGTTACTGTTGCCTTTCTTTTTAGCTCCAACCAGTCTGGTAGTTCTCTTCTGACGTCAAGAAGGCATGTGCGTCCACAGAACTGCCAATCACCGGATATTCTCTCATTTTCATACCCTAGAGATGGTTGTGCGTGAAAAACCCAGTAGATTAGGAGTTTCTAAAATACTCTGACCAGCTCATCTGGCACCAACAACCATGCCAATTTTAAAGTCACCCAAATCACCTTTCTTCCACATTCCGATGCTCGTTTCAACTGAAGCAGATAATCTTGACCATGTCTACATACCTAAATGTATTGATTTGCAGCCATGTAATTTGAAATTTGCGGTATAGAGCAGTTGGACAGGTGTACCTAAAAAAGTGGCCAGTGAGTGTATAGCATGATTAGATTTGTTCAACCAACAAACAAGCTCTCTTGCATAAACCTTCTATTAATGATCCATAAATCCATATCCAAGTAAAGATGGAACTCAGAGGACTCAATGTAGACATAAATAAAAGCGAGATAACAAGGCTTTACCGATGTGCATGTCTCTGGTTGAAAAGGCTAAAGCTGCGGTCACACTGGACCTTTCTCCCTATAGACTTCCATTCATACACAGACAAATGCGTCAGACCAGAATCGCAAGTTCATGCATTAAGTTTCCCAATTCACATTGCAAAGTTCAAGCTTGGTGAACTGAAATTGACTGCATGAGACCAATCGAGGATCAAAACATGACCTCTCTGGAAAGAAATTTAAAATATGGCAAGCAATCGCTCGCTTTTTTAAATGTCTAATCGTCTTGTTTAATCCAACCCCGTATGACAGCGCCGTATGACAGAATTCTGCATGCTCAAACTCTAGTGTGACCGCAGCTTAACACTTAAATCCAAATCAACAAGCTGCATGTGGGCCTAGCAATACAAAGTAATCTAAACAAGGAAATACTCTTAGAGACTTCCAATGGCAAGATAATTATCAAACAAGTTCCTGAGCACCAGTCTGTCAACACACTTTCAGGGTTGTGTAGGTGAACCCGGCTGTAATGAAGGTGAGCTGTAGCATGACCTTTACTTGAGGACAAAGCTCTTCTTGTAATGATGTCATGGGGGTTGTGCTGACATCACATCACCAGCATAGCTGTTCAATCAATTTTCAACACTCTCCCTAGTGGGATCATTTGCCTGATTTTGATTAAATTACCCTTGAATCGGCAGGCAACCCTATAGAGACTTGTTTTCTGCTCTTTCTCTCTCCCTGCCTCTGCCTTTCTCTCTTTCCTTCTCCTGCTTGCTTGCTCCCCCTCACCCTTTTTTTCATTTTGAGGTTTAACTTGACTCAATTCCAAATCGAGATTGTACCCTTGACCTCCCAGGCTGCCTCTATTAATAGCGTCTGCTGAAGCGTTTAATAGGTTTCAGAAGCTCTAAGTAGTCAGTGGGCAGACTCCTTTGAGTAAATGGTTGTTATTTTTGTCGGCCATTTTGTGTGCTACCTTGAGTTATTAAGCCCTTATCATCTTGACTTGTAAACCAATCCCTGAGAGAAGTGTCATTCACTGACCCAGGACCAGCCGTTAAAAAAAAGGCTAAACAACATTATTCAATCAAGGTGGGGGGAATAAAACACTCTATAGAAACAGCGGTGAATAAGACCCACAAGTTTCTTTTTTTTTTGCAGTCTAAGAGGCAGTGAGAAGCAGGGAGTTAATTTAAAATGAATCCGAATTTAAGCACCACTTTTGGCTGGAAAGACTTGTAGCTTCAAGGGTGTGTCTGTTCTGTTCAGAGACTTCAGTGCTTGAGGCAATGTTAGGCGCATTTCATTTCCTCTCTGATTTGACAGTTTCTTACTTAAGCAAGCCGGTTTCTATGCATATCATTACAACGTAACAGATTGTTAGTTAATTGCGGTTGAGTCTGGAGGCATCGCTTCTTCTGCAATCGTTTCTTACATGGAAAAGGAGACGGGGCAAAACTCAAGATGCATCCCCAAAGCAAGACTGTTTTGGGTGCTGATATCCAAAATACCAAAATTAAATCAACATGAGTTTTGACATTCTCCAGCTGGGCTCCTCTGAACATAGAAAACTGGATATTTGAAGTTATGAATAACTTTGCACTTGCATTGCTTCACATATTCACAAAATCTGATCCCACTTAACTACAGTAGCAACCACTGTCCTCTGAGAATTCAATTCAATTAATCTTTAGTTGTACAGTGCTTTTAAAATGTAGATTGTGTCAAAGCCGCTTCACATAGAAGATCAAAGGGCATTGAAACAGTGTCAGTTCAGTTTTCAGAATTTCAGTTCAGTAAAGTGTAGTTAAGTTTTGTCTGTTTTAATATTTACAGCTGAGAGTGCAAACACAGAAGGGTAATCCATCGATGCACAGCTCTACAAGTCCCGAACTATGCAAGCCAGTGGCGACAGCGGCGAGGAAAAAAAACTTCACCAATTAATTAAAGTGAAGGAAAAAAAAAAACTTTAGAGAAACTAGGCTCAATTGGGCATGACCATTTCTCTTATGGCCAATTGTCTTGTGTGCAGTCTTGGCGCCGGAGGCTGGAGAACGCTGAACCTCAGCGAAGACTTGTCAGTCCCTAGAGTGTCACAGGAATCAAACGCATGCTAACCCTATCTCCTCCATGACCACCACAGCAGCTGCTAAGGCCTGGTCCAAGATTGTGGAAACCTTGAGATCATCTCTTCACAGGTCTTGGATCTCTGTGAGCCTCAGGATGAGTATCCCCAGGTGAAAATAGAGAATAAAGAGAGTAATTAACATAGCTGCTGTTCATAGTGTATGTAAATGAGATGTGTGGAGCACATTCATGTATCATACCGCTATGTGATGCAATGAGTGTATGCTTTGCTAAAAAAAAATTCAAAAGGTTTTTAATCTAGTTTTGAACTGCGAGAGTGTGTCTGAGCCTCGGACATCATCAGGAAGGCTCCTCCAGAGTTTAGGACCCATTAATGAGAAGGCTCATGCTCCTTTATTTAACTTTGCTATTCTAGGTAATCAATGACATTAAATTATATCAAAATTCTGCGCGGGATTAATTTGCTCCCGCAAGGTTTTATTCCACACCCAACTGCTCCTGCTGTGTATTCAACTTTTGTTGACCAGCTGCCTGACCCACCCCATTTTCTACTCAACCCGACCTTTAGTGCTAGATTTAGATCTGGTTTCCAAAATCTCATGTTTAAATTGGTACTACCAAAAGAGAGAAATAACCAATAAAACTGCAGGTTGTGCAGAGATTGTAGGCTAATGTCAGTTGTGTTTCCCCCTTTTTTTGATGAGACATGAGAGCCGCCTTAAACCTGAGATTCCAGTCATGAGACTGCTAATGGGTAAATCTTTGAGGTATTATTACATCACACAAAAGGTCCTTTTCCCCCATTTACGTCTATGATGCATGAAAAGACTCCCATAGATCAGACTTGCCTGATGCGGGTTTCCTAACTAACCATTTTCTAATGCAAGCTAAAGGACAGTACATCTTCACTTTGCTCTCCCATGTTGGTAAAGCCTGCCCTGAGAAAAAAAAAAAAAAAAAAAAAAAAAACGTGCAGACTGTGTAACAGTCGTGAGCACTGGCTGGACAGGTGCTCAATAAGAATGAAGAAATCACGCATATGCTATTCTGAAATCAGGACTTGGGAGCACTATATTGTTAGACTGCCCGTTCCCATTTAAATTACAACCAAAATTACTGACCGCTACAGTGTTTTTTACGTAAAATTTATTCCGCGCCACAAGAAATCTGGTCGGGTCTCACGACAGACATCTAAATTATATACTTAAGGATTTATGGCTTAACCTATGCTGTCTTGCAAACTATTTTTTATGCAATAAAACTAATTCTGAAAAATCTGGAATGTTTAGCCTTTCCCTCCCTCTCTTAAAAGCATCTCACTGTCTGTCAGACTTCCAGAGAGAATGGCAGTGTAAAAGAAACATCACATGAGCAAATATGAGCCCTTCACTTGTAGTGCCCTTGAGCAAGATATTTTGTCTCCTGTCTGCTTTTAGAGGGAAGAATGAATCGAATGCCTCTTTTTGGAATCTGTTATGTACAAAAATGGTGTTTAAATGATGATGTATCGTTTCTTACTAAGTGAGTTGAGTTAGAGCTAAAATTTGGCCATCATCTGTTTTATTCCGGGTGTGCTATTTTAATATCTGATATTCTGGCTTGAATTCTCCCAAAGGCAGCTTTAGGGAAATCATCCATCGGCAGCAAGATTTTGCAAGAGGCAGATTTAGAAGCTGCCGCTGCCGCAGCATATTACGCTCCTCACAGAAAAACTGTATTTTTTTAACAAGCCGTGATATACAAACATAGAGCTAGCAAAGCACCTTAAGGTTGTAAGTCTCTTTTTCTTTCTCTTACAAAGCAAAGAGGAACAGCAGACGCCACCATCATTTGGAGGTGTTGGTTTATTTATTTTTGCTGAACGACATCTCAGCAAAAACGGGCTCCGATGTGAGAACGAATAATAAAACTTTATATGCAAAAAATGCTATGGACTTTAGAGCATTTTAAAACATAAGGGAAATGTAAGTACAAGAAGTGGATGAAAAGAAAAGAAAAGAAAAAAGAAAAAAAAGAAAAAAAAAGAAAGGGTCCTTGTTTTAGACAATATTTTGCCTGTATTTCCTAAATTAAGCTTTTGTCTAGCTTTGGTCTATTTCAGGGTTCATTCATCATTAAATACAAACACACTAATGCATGTTCATTCAATGTCTCTTCATGTCAAGGACATATAGATTCCCTTAGTGTGAGGGAATTACATCTTTACTACCACAAAATGATAAAATAAAATCAAATAATCATTCATTCATTTTCTTGTTATCTTAGTCCTTTTATTAACCCGGGGTCGCCACAGCGGAATGAATCGCCAACTTATCCCTTCCAGCTGCAAACCATTTCTAGGAAACATCCACACACACTCATTCACACATATACACTGCGGATAATTTAGCTTATCCAATTCACTTGTTTTGCATGCTTTTATAAATAAAAAAAAATATGTCAAAAAAATAAATAAATAACTAAAAAATAACTAAATAAAATAGTAGCTATGTTATTAAAACTGTGCACTATTTATTTAGGTTATGAAAATGTTATTTGTGATAAGTGTGTGTGTGTGTGTGTGTGTGTGTGTGTGTGTGTGTGTGTGTGTGTGTGTGTGTGTGTGTGTGTCTTTGTGTGTGTGTGTTTAGTTCCAGTAAATATTCCAGCATTGTGAGCAAATATCTCTCTAACTTAAAGTGCCAGAAAATGTTATTATACTCATAGATAGACAAACTATAAAAGCTCAGTGATTGGAAATGGCCATACCTTGATCCTCAAATATCATTGTTTGCTCGTTCTCATGCAAATTCTCAGTGCAAAACCCTGGTGGAAAGCAGGCCATTACAGACTTTTGCATTACTCACAAGGCATGTCCTTAAGATTTGCAGGTACTTTAGGTCATGTTCGACATCATCCAGACCTGACAAGCTGCCAGAAATCAAGCAACAGTCAAAACACAGACCGATATGTTGCCCCAGGCTGTGTTTTGAGGAGATTGCAACAATGATAAATTGCCTCCCTTATTTTAAGCACATCAAGTTTTATATTAAAGCTACTTTATATGGCACTTTTATTTTAAAAATGGGAGATACAGCAAAGTCAAAGCCAACCACACCTTTTGTTTTATATACATAAATAGGCAACAACTTAACCAGTCATCACTTTAGAGTTTGCCAAAACACAAAATGCAGGATATACAGATTATACATTTACAGAGAGCCACACTAAAGAGGCAAAAGGTATGTTTAATTGTATCTTTTTTGCTGCTACTTTTATTACTGGCGCAGAGCAAGCACCAAGGCACCAGAATATTCTCAGACATGCTGTCAGGGAATATAACACACTGCTGTTGCTCTGTTTTATATATTTCCAAGCCTTTTTTTCACCACTGAACCATGAGACTGCATGTTTTACTATATACAGTATGCACGTCTAGGTTATCTTGCTGAATTGTGTGGAAGGAATGCACTAGCCTACCTACTGTACTTAACACTCTTGTTGTTTCAGAATTTCATGTAAAAAAAAACAAAAACAAAACATATATATATATATATATATATATATATATATATATATATATATATATATATATATATATATATATATATATATATATATATATTCAGTCCAGTAGTACGACAACCATTGTACTCTAAATATGCATAGCCTTAATGAAAAAAAAAAAAAAAAAAAAAAAAAAAAATATATATATATATATATATATATATATATATATATATATATATATATATATATGTATGTATGTATATATATATATATATATATATATATATATATATATATATATATATATATATATATATATATATATATATTATTATTATTATTTTTTTTTTTTTTTTTTTTTTTTTTTTTTTTTGACCCATAAGTCAACAGGACGGTTAATTCTAGTGAGCTAGATTGTGTTATATTATCATGTTTCAGTTTGATAGATAAAAAAATAAATAAACCTACAAACCACCTGGGCAAGTATAAATGAGAACATTAATTGTCATTGCCATCGTGCCTCAGTTCACAAACACTCAGTGCTCCATACATACAAATAAAACAACCCACCTCAAATGACGTCCGACACCTAATTGTTTGATGAATGAGAAAGAATTGTAAGTTTTCCTGATATAAAGGCAGAATCCGTGAACTCGGCAGGACTGGTCACACACATACACACACACATAAAATAGCAAATACTATAGAACAGCACATTTGAAAACCAATGTGTTTTATCTTACTTACCTTTGATGTGGTTTTGGATAAAAATATGAAAAGGCCCCAACAACACTTACATACTAGAATGTTGAGGAGTAACCTCATTGGCTGCTGAAGTTGCAGTGACCAATCAGCCACATTATTTATTTGATGAAAGGGTTGGAAGCACAGAGAGGACCCATCAGCCTGCATTCCCATACAGTCTCATGACAGAACTTAAGTCTGTTGTCAGCTTTTGCCCTTTGATAATGGGGTCTAATAAAATCTGCTAAGACCTTCAATGGTATATCTACTTGTTTGGTTTGGAAAGAATGGGGTATTGACTACAAATCTGTTGTCCTGAGCCTTGTGATATTTTGCAATAGTATAATGGGTAGACTTTAACCCATACCCTGAACTTTATCAGTCTGGTGTGAACTCAGATTATATCTCATTATAAGTGCCACAGTGCGGAAACAGGATGATGGAAGTGTGAACAACAATTTTATTCTGTTTTCTTTCAACCTCCAACCCTCTTTTGCTCCCCTTGCATTTCTGTTTTGTTTACCAAATGGTTAGAGAGTGCAGATTAATAGTGGTCCAGAGGGCAAAAGGTAATGAAAACTGGAGTAGTTTCCCTCCTGAGACAAAGAAGACTGTGCAGAATTAATTATGTCTCTCAAATAAAAAAGCTTGTGCTCACAGGAAAGAAAAAAAGTAATACACATAATTTGGAATTTGGTGTTCTTGCAAAGGCTCAGCATTTAAGCAACAATTATGCTGTGTATTGTATTAACAACTAAAACTATTATTAATCAACAAAACATTGCTTGAATTGTGAAACATTGGGTATCCATCATGCAGTTAGACAAAACTTGTATGAATGTAGAACTAAAAACAACAACATATTTACAAGTTATTAATGAGATACAACCATTAAATTAATTAACTCAACATGTATTTTCATCAGTCTCTAAAGTGGATAAATCAATTATGAATAAAGTAGTGATTCGCAATTTATGTTTTAAAAAGGGAGATGTGCTGTGCTTAATTTAGTCTACCACTAAAATGTATATTTCAGCAAAGGTGTATCAAAGGTTTACAGATTTATTTAGATTATTTCTTTCTTTCTAGTATCATTCTCTTTTCTAAAATTATTTTACTTTAGAGACAAAATGCAACTGTTCATTTAAAAACACTTTTAAAAACATGTATAATATATGACTTTATTATTATTTTTTCCATAAACAGGGTTGTTACACAAAAGGACAAAAACACTTATCAATTTTACATCCACAATATGTGAAAAAAAAAAAAAAAAAACATGAGACAAAACTTAGCAGGTGCATATTGAAATGGGGGCTTTAGACACTTGGTCTTGAATGGAGTTTTTCAACTAATTCGAAGTTTGCCATGCAATTGCTTGATTTAAAATTAGCATATAATGTAGTGTCACACCAGAGGAAATGGTTTTAGTGACAAAACACATCAAATTACTGTTGTTAGAAATATATGTATAAAAACTTGTAAAATTAGGCCTGCTATATTTATTAGTGATTTTACATTTATTTAATTATTTATTTGCATTTATGAGAGTTAAACTATACTTGATACTACACTATAGGATAGAAGTCATGTAAAATAATAGTTTTCTTTTTGTCCTGTGAGACAAAATATTATTAGTTATTTTGTCCTGTGAAAATGCCTTGTCATCTGAAAAACCATATATATATATATATATATATATATATATATATATATATATATATATATATATATATATATATATATATATATATATATATATAGTTAATGAAACTTATTAACAGTCATTTTAACACATTGTTTTTAATAAAAATTCCATCTCTTTCCCTTGCCTTGCCTGATGTAGCTGTGAGGTCAATTATTATTCATGATAACTGTGCTGGTGTATTAATGTTTTGTACTGTCTTAAAAGATTTATCCTCTGAGGAAAATATTGCTTATTAATCAATTTGCCCTTCAGCTTGGCTTAGGGGTGGTTCAATTCTAAAATATCAAGTTCCTCATTTTGCATTTTAAGAATATTTTACAGAGCTTCTACGATTAGCTGCAGGGTGTTCTGTCATGTATGTAAGAAAGTTGCAAAATTAATGGAAGGCCTCGTGTATTTATACGTGTATTTATACGTACTAGTTCATATATCCTGATTAGTTTTTAAACTGCCTGTGTTTGTACATTTAAATTCTACTAAGTGACATGTGAACTACTTTTAGTTCTATATAGTTCTACTATATATAAAGTAGAAGTGTGAATTATTTAGAATTATTAGCCCCCTGAATTCTGTATATTTATTATTAGCCCTCATGAATTATTAGCCCCCTCTGTATATTTAATTTCTGCCAATTTTTGTTTAAAGGAAAGAATATTTATTTTAAAACATTTCTAAACATAATAGTTTCAATTAAATATCTCTTTTGTAATAACTGATTTCTTTTTAGATTTGCCATGTTGACACTACATAATACTTAACTAGAAATTTAAAGTGTATTCATTTCACCTGTACCCACTTGCTCTCGTTCACAATCATCGGATTTCTAATCACCTGCACCTGTTCACAAACACCAAGCGTCAGACAGTTTAAAGAGCACTCACCTTCAGTTAGCCACTGTCGGTCATTATACGTCATTATACGTCATCGAGCTGATCTGGTCTGGAGCGCAGCTCGCTCGTGATGGGCATTTGGATTTGTCTGTTATTTAGGTATTTTCATGAATAGTTTTATAGTTTGTAGTATTTTTCTAATTGGGAATTCAAATTGTGTGCAGATAATTCCTTCACTTGTAAAGGCTGTCGAGACAGATTCATTTGTTGATCATTTATTTTAATGAACAATATTATGAAGATACTGCTTACTAGTGCAGCATGTCTCTCTCTTGCTCTCAGTAATGCAAACGTATGAATAAATGTGTAAAATACGTGCATGTTAACTGTCATTTTAATGTAATCAAGTGATTTTTCGTCTGGTTTTTCTTCTTCATCTGAACACATTTAACTCTGTCATAATAGCAATATTTACAGTCCTCCGTAAAATGTACAGCATATGTGACTGTACGGGCTGCTTTTCAGTGTATTTCGTGACAAAAAAAGGAATATTGAATGTTGCTCTGTCCATGACGGAACTTTTGATGGACCTGTTCCTCCTCACGCCTCATTTCTGTCGTCTGTTGAGGTAAGCAGGCTGTGTGCACGCAAGCGATAAATTTATTTAAATATGTCCTATGATAATACTATGCAGGCAGATTTATACAAACAGTTTTAAAACTTTTAGAACAACCGTAAAGCAAAACAGATGTATTTCCCATGTAAAAACAATCCAAAAGCCACATAGGTCTATGTGTTTTTGCGTATTTGTTTGTTTATAATATATACCATGGATTATAATGTAATAAACAAACATAGAGATTAGCTCTTTGTCATGGACATTATTTCTAAAAAATAAGCTTGAAAAGTTGCCTGTAGCAGGGTGGTGCTGACGTCACAGGCGAGCGCCCCGATGGCTCTGTAGTCCGTTTGTAGCCTAATGTTAGCTTTTCAACTCTTGCGTTTGCATTTAAGATCCAAAAGTGTTCAAAGTTGTATTTTCGTGTGAGGATTATCTGGCTGGACAAAACGTGTAAGTGTCATGAACAGTGTTTGAACACAGAGCTTATTAATTACAATCTTTGAAAAGCCTATGGGAGGGAACCAGTTTTATGCTAGCAGCCGATTAGCCTACAAAGTGACGTCATAGTTCCTCCACTCTATTACACCCTGAGATTTACTTCATCGCTCTCGAGTCCCTCCAGTGGTTTTCCTGTTCCAGAGTCCTTGTGTTCTCTGTGTTCTTCGTCTGCCTGGAACAATGTTTACATGTGTTGTTCTCCTTGAGCTCACTAAGAACTCAGTTAAGCTGCTTTGTTAATAAAGCATTACCGTGTCCAGTTGTCATTGTTTCATGACATTTTAGGTGGTTAATAGTTGTTTTAAAAATGTTTATTTATGTTTAAATGTACTCCTGAGACTCCCCAATTTGGCTTGTGTCCTCTGTAGTGGATATTGAGTTTTCTTGAATTTTCTCTGATTTTTTTTTAAGCTACTCTGTCAAGTCCTGATGTACCGCTCAGAGGACATCCTGGGCTTTCTAGTGATATGTTATTTTATTGGCTGGCATGCTAGGAACCACTTCTTACACTGCATCCAAAATGGCCAACATACAAAAAAGCACATTTTATGAAAAGGAGAGAGGCATGTACTTTTATTTATTTTTATTTTATTTTATTATTATTTTTTTTACTATTATTATTACAAGTATTTTAGTTTATTAATGTGTCAGGAACAATACATTTAGCTTTTAAATGTGTTTACTTGTTTGTATTTCAAAATGTCATCCTTTTTTAAATGTCGACTATAGTGAACACCAGGACCATCTTAAAGTAAATAATGACTGTATGTTGTAGCGGGCAGAACTGAAGCAGAGAGGATTCTTTATAAAATAGTTTAAGGAGACTCAGACAATTAGAGAATTAGAGACAATTAGAGAATGACAATCAGTTTTAAATCTCTTTTAATTTAAATTTATTTTGGATTAACATCACTTTTTATTTTGTGTGTGTGTGTGTGTGTGTGTGTATATATATATACTGTGAACATTTCATTTCCTCAATTCATTAAATATCACTTGATAAATATTAGAAAAATAATAACTATTGCACAGGAGGGTGAATAAGTTTGCCCTTAACTGTGTACATGTCAAAACATATTTAACATCCCAAGCTTAATGTTCTGTGTACCTTCTAACTTTTGGTTGATCACATTTTATGTATTTTAGGTCTTAGAGGGAATTTACAATGGGATTGATTTTGGTCATGGCTATTAGATCACTATAAGAGTAACCAAGTGTAAAACTATAGCCAGCGTCATGTTTTTGTCACAGTAGAGTATGCTATTATCTTAATGTTCATGCTTCTGGATTCGTCTGACCTCCCAATGATCACAGTGATTTATATTCGACTCTCTATCAGCTATTCTGATTAAGGTTTCTCTCAAAAGGTGCAGGTCAGATGAATTCACAGATAGACGGATGGTTTTATTTTATGTGAAAATGCACAAACCAACATTACCTTGGCTGAATGCTCAAAGTTATTTTCGAGGGACAACAATCAATCGAGATTCTTTTTTCCTTTGTGAAAAATGGCTGCATCTAAATGGTCAGCGGCTGAATACGAATCAAAGCATCTAAACAGATCAATAGTCGTCTTTCCTACTCGCAAGTATTCATGATTGAGATATTTATCCCTGGACTTTGCCATGTGCCTTCCTTGTTCTTGCGTATATAAACATGCCGAAGATTGCCTCATGCATGCCAATGGATCCATTTGATTCTAAGCAAACAGCCAGTCAAAGTCTCCTTCTGGGTATCTGAGTCAACCCTTCTTCTGTCAAACAACACAATTGATTCCAAAGCTGACCTGAGCAGAATGCCAGATCAGTCCATCTGAACTTCTGTCTAAAACATTCTATTGACTCCAGTAATAACGAAGATACTGATATTATATAGTTAAAAAAAAACAAAACAAAAAAAAAAAAAACATCTCTCATAACAGCTTATCTGTCTGCTTTACAGCTGTTTTTAGTTATCATCTGTTTCAGTCATTTTGTTGTCTATGTCAACTACAGCATTCACCCTGAAATTCTGAAAAACACATTGTTACTGTGTCTTGGGATTTGCTCCAAAATTGTATTCACACAGCTATTTTCTGAAATTTGTGCATGTGTTTGTGTCTCATGAAGATTTCATAACATACAGCAGTGCATGACATGTGAAAGTGTCAGCAAGTTGTTTTACATCGTCTGGTATTCAGAACAAAGGGAACACAATTAGAACACAATAGCCATAGAGTTATTGTACATAATTATTTATAAAATTATAAATGAAAACACAAATAGAAATTTTATTTGAAAAAACATAAACATCAGCTAAAACAAATAAAAATTGAAATTAAAATTGAAATTAAAATGTACAGCTCTGTTTTGACACAGAAACAAATGGTTTATTATTCTTCTTTGCAGTACCTCTCAAGCTCCTTCAGTTTAAATAGAGCATCAGTGCCCAGTCATTGTCAGACCTCTCCAAAAATGTTCAGTCAGATTCGGGTCTGGGTCTAGCTGGGCAACTCAAGAACATTACAGATATCCTTATAGCGGCATGCTAATATGTATTGTCCTGTTAAAAGATGAACAGATGCCCCAATCTGTAGTCTAGAGCACTTTAGAGCAGGTTTTCATTAAAGGTGTCTCTGTAAAATGATGCATTTCCCTTTCTTTCCTGATTTGTATCCCAGTTACAGCCATTGAAAAACATCCCCACCGAAAGATGAACAGTGCCTGAGCTCAGTCTTTGCTTTATTAGACCAGAGAACTATATTTGTCATGGTCCAAGAGTCCTTCAGGTGATTTTTGACAAACTCCAGAGACAACCATTGAGTTGTGTGTGTGTGTTTGTGTGTGTGTGTGTGTGTGTGTACACACATTCCGCTTACGATTTTGATTTTAAAAGATGGCGTTTGATGAACTGGATGAGCCTGTCTGACCGTCAGTAAATGGCAAATAAAAATGTCACTTACGTCAAAATTCAGTGCATTATAAGAAGAAGAAAACATACTGAGTCAGAAGTGTAGTATGGATTTATATGCATGATTTTTTTTGTACAGTGACGGTACTTTAAATGAATCAAGTCTACTATACATTAAACGACAACTGCGTTTCACGAAAGACTGTGTTAAGATGCCATCTTTTATCACATGTGGATGCTATGAGTATAAACAAGGGACCAAGACCTTGAATATGGTGCGAATGAATAAAGGACAGCTTCTAAAATTGTCTGAGAGACATACTTATTTTGCCCAGTAGACCTACCTTGTGTTTTATTTGCTAATTTAGGCAATTTTTTTTTAAGATAAATATATAAATATGTTATCAAATTTGACGCCGTCACTGATTACAAATTGGTGATTACAAATTACATTACAAATGACTAATTTTAGTGCAAAACAAATGCACTTTCATTTAGTTAATGATGCAACATTAGCATCTTTGCTAATTATACTGCTAAATAAATGCAGTCAACACATTGATTTCTAAATGTTCTACTATGAATGTTACAATAATAGACATTTTAGTGCAGTAATAATGCTTCCTCAGCACACAGATTCATGTAAAGTTATTCATAACATATAAGACAAAGGCTATGCTATAATGTAAAGTCAAATGACACTGTCAGAGACAGTGCATGTTTTACCACTAGAAGGCTGCTCAAGCATTTTTCGTGGTTACTGGCTCCTCTTGGTTATCAGACATCTCATCGCTGCATATGTTCACCGCTGATGTTTACACACGCTGTGAAGTTTGTCACACCTTCGCGGCTGCGCACTTCACACTTTCTTCACGCTTCATGGTTCATTCACAAAAAAAAATGTCTTCTGTTAGATTATTTAAATTTCGCCCAAAGTTCACATGAATCTTTGATGAGGATGGGCATCCGCTGTGTAAAACATATGCTGGATAATTTGGCGGTTCATTCTGCTGTGGCAACCCCAGATTGATAAAGGGACTAAGCTGAAAAGAAAATTAATAAATGAATCTGAGAGCAGTTTCATTCAGTGAACCACCTTAGTGTGTAAAGCTACAATGTTGTTTAGGTCAACAAACATGTGATCTGCGCAGTGCGACTAGTTGATGTCAATCGACTTGTTGGTGCAACCCCTATTATATTTATATTATAAATTATGTTATAATGTTATTATATTATTTGATGAAAATAGCTCTCAGGGACCACAGGAGACCAGTTTGCTCATTGGGACCTTCAATGTTGTACAACCTTTGTGCTTTGTAATAATATATATATATATATATATATATATATATATATATATATATATATATATATATATATATATATATATATATATATATATTATTATTATTTTTTTATTTATATATACTTCATGTTTAGTTGATAATAAATAAAATTTGAATTAAAATATGCATTATATATATATATATATATATATATATATATATATATATGAGTTACAATATAATTATTAGTATATATAACTATATACATAAATAGTAATATATAAGTTACAACAATTAGTCCTGGTGATACGTGTGTATTGTGAAAGGAGTTGGCTGGCAAAAAAAGTTAAAATATTCCATAAAGAGAAAAAAAAGTACAAATAAACACAATAATGAAAAATAAAACATTACAATTAGGAAACAGTGTATTAATTATATATATATATATATATATATATATATATATATATATATATATATATATATATATATATATATATATATATATATATATAATGTGTATTATGTGTGTATTAGGAGGCCATCAAAATCACATACCCACTGCTTTTTGTAGAATCATGTAGCTTAGCTTAGTGTCTTGCCCAACGCTGAGCTCTAGTCTGAATTTTTTTTTGGGCAACCTGCCAGTGTCTGCCTTTCTGATCATTTACAGTCACATTGGAAGAATCGTCTAACCCTTGCCCTATTCCTATTTCAGTAGAGAAGAGATGTGCTCTGCTACTCTCTCATCTGATCTACCCCTCAGTCTCCACTCTTCTCATCATGCTTTTCATTGTAATCTCATCTTTCATCAGCCGTAGGGGGCCTGCCATGCAGATCTGCTTATTAATCAAACTGACGGGCCAGAGATGCATGGAAACTACAAGATATCCACTGTATTGTACATTTGGGACTGTTTTTATGTCATCATGTGAAGTATTGTACACGCCACAGTGCATTTTATTTTATTTTTTTTATTTGTTTTTATTTAATTATTCTCCCCACATATTTATTTATTTATTTTTTAATGCAATTAATGTCATAATTAATATTCAGAGAGAGAAAATGGAGAAAATGCATCATATAGATCAACAAAGGCTCATTCTAAAAAAAAAAAAAAAGGTGCTCAGGGGCTCAACAGAAATGACTGTAATTGGCCGTAAAGGTCATCAGTTCATTGAACTCACCACTGTTTACTGAGTGTAACCACAGACACAGGGACACTGGAGCATTTCAAAGTCACGTCGATCAGCTTGGTTCTATAAGCATGGTGCAGCGATGAGTTTGGAAAACGGATTACCTTTACAGCCAATCACAAGCATTTCTGTTGAGCACGTGAACACAATGGCAAATCAGTGCTGTTTTAGAAAGTGCTCCACAGCACTTAAATGTTCACGCAAAATGGACGTTTTAAAAATTTCAGTACAGATTGGTATTGAATTACAATATCGTGACAACCATACCTTCCTTACGGATGGCTCAAAAACAAAAACCAAAAACAAGTAAATAACATGGTGAGAATGTGACAATATGAATAATTATTATAATTATTATTTTTTTTTGTAGATTGCTTTTGAAAACTGTCGGTTGGATTAAGTGCTTTTTAAAACACTATTGGTTGGGTTTAGAGAAGGAAGAGGGTGGGTCAGTCGATTGGTCATTCAGTCAATCATTCAACAGCAGCCTCTGGTGAATTTACATAGCAGGTGCAAATGGCACTCGTGAGATAAATTTGAGGTCTCAAAAAGCATACACAGCGGCCTCTGGCAGATGTGCAAAAACAAAAACAGCTAAATATTGTAACTCCTGGGATGTATTTGCTGATATCTAGAAATATACACATATATAAAGGTCATGAGCTGTCACGTGGGCAGTGCCTTTTTAAAGGTACATATTTGTACCTAAAGAGTCTTTAGTTTTACCTCAAAGGAACATATCAGTACTGTAATGCACCTAAAATGTACCTTTGAGGTACCAATATGAACTCTTCAGGTACAAATATGTTCCTTTTGAAAAGGTACTGCCCAAGTGACAGCTCTCATACCTTTATTTTTGAAAGTGTGGGTCGATATAGATGTTCCCCTTTTTTGAGTGATGCATGCATGTTATGTTTTTATTATTTGTATTTTAGTATTACTTTTAAATATATTTCTTTGTATTTTTAATACCAGTCTTTTTTTTTTTTTTTGGTTTTATTGTCTAGTTTATTTTATTGTAAAGCACTTTGGATCAACTACGGTTGTGTAAGTTTGTGCTCTATAAATATAGTTTGCCTTGCCTTGCCTTGCCTCACTGCAGAACTTTTTACATACTTATTGACCTTGACTGCATGTCAAGGTCAATAAGTATGTAAATATCAGATTAGTGCAACTTTTTTGAGAATAAAAAAGAAATTAAAAAAAAAGTATGTTGTCTGAATCATATTGTTGTTAAGTGTCTTTTTGAAAGGAATCAACATTGGTATTTTAGTTTCCACCTTGAAATTAACTTTCAAGATTAGTACAATCGCAGGTATTCATCGCGAAAAATGGTGCGAAAAATATGCTATCATTTTATAGTTACACATTTATGGTTTGACAATTGTGACCAAAATATGTAATATTCAAGGGTACATTTTAAAAAGCTAGTCCTTTTTCTTTATTGTCAACCTTCTTATTCGTCATTGACCCTAAGCAGTTCAGACTGAACAAGAATGCACTGTAATTGAATGCTTATGATACATCTGAAGAAAAAAAAATCCTACATTTTTATTTATTCAAGCATTAATATATTCTTCCACACAGATATGGCTCATCTCTAAAAAGTTAGCTGACAGAATTTTCTTATATTTCTTTTTTTCCCCTTCCTCCAACTCACTTCCACATTTGCAGCTTCTGAAAACTTTTTTTTTTTTTTCTTCACCCAGATCGGACTGGAAAAGACTGTCCTGTCATTTCCAATCATTGCTTTGTCTGCCAGAGAAGGAGGCTAACGAGGGAGGATCGCTTCAAGCAAACAGGCGCATAAACCCCCTTTCCTGTTGCCTAACCCGGCCTCACATCTTTCACTTCCTGTGAGACTCAACCAGACACTTGTTGGGACTGAAAGCAGCATTCCTCAGATACGGCGAAGAGTAGCAGAGAAATGCCTACACCCCAAACATTCAGTTAATGGATGGCTGCAAGGGATTTAGTGCCAATACAAGCCATTAATTAAGGGGTTGAACTTTCCATTCATATCGAGCAAAGAAAAAAATGGCTACAATTAAAACCAGTAAAACTATGAAAAACCGAAAATCTAAAGATAGCATTCGCTCAATATCAACTCCAGCCAGACGCATTTATCTTCGCTGCCCTTTTCCCCCATTCATAAATGCACTGTATACATTATCCACATTCTGTTAATCCAATCTGCTGTTCCCCTTCTCTGACATTGAAGAGGAGGACATCTGAAAGCCTCCGAGACCCACAACCCTCCATCCATAGCAGCAGAGCGTGTCTGTAAAGCAGTCTCTCCATACCAGCGGATAATTCCTCTATAAGAGGTAGCAGATAGCAGGCGTCGGATCCCTTTCTCCCAAAGCTAAAACTTGGCACCATCCACTCACTGTCACATCAATACAGGTTCCAAAACAGCCAGAACAATGCTTGAGAAATCCACAGTTCTACCCTGTCCTTGTTTTCTGAGCATGACGTGCAATCCTATGTTTGGCAGAAGAGAATGGTCCATGCAGCCACGGGCTTAGGAGATAAAAGATTAATTGAAACAAATCAGTGGGGGAGAACTTAAAGCGCAGAGTGAGCAGAGAAAGCGAGGGAGATTGAGATTAGGGTTTAGGAGAGTGTAACCAAGCACATCCTGAGCACTGACCCATCCTTCAGCCAAGTCCAACTTGGATCGGGGTTCAAAGAGTTGGCAGAACAACTCAGATTTGTGTTTTTTTTAACCCTCTCCCATCCCTGCTGATTTTTTGGGCTCTGTTCATTTATTTTATACTGCTTCTCTCTCTCCCTCCCAAAGGGAAAAGTGGATATAAGCTACAAACACAAGTTAGACATTTGCAGAATCGCAGAACCTTTCTTTGAGGCTTAAAGGCTATATTCTTTTTGTGAACTATTCATCCGTGGATATGGTTCACTTAGCGTTCACACTGTCATATTTTTAAGATCTAAAATAAATATATGTGCGGCTGTGTTGTGGGCTGACTGTGCTGTGTTGTATAGGCATACATGTGAAGATCCTTTTATCAGCTGAAACATGTGAAGAGCTTATAAAATTTGTGAAGGAGTCAAAACAGCACCAATAATTCCTGCTGAAAGGAAATAGCATTGTCGATGCCTCTACTGAACTGTAATGGACAGCACAGCTTCAGTGAGAGGCAAAAAAAAGGTATTTTTGAGAGCTTTGCACTTTTTAGATTGACATCTGTACATTAACATTCTGTCTTTGGTTCATTAAGATCATTTAGATCATTTTTAGTCGTTGTTATGAGGACTTTACCGGAAATTGTCTATTTGCATGTCTCAATCTCTTTGGTTCATATGGAGAGCCGGAAAGAACTTTATGGTGGTAAAAAAAAAATTAAATAAATAAATTTAAAAAAATAAAATAAATGGATGGATGGAAGAAAAAAAACATCAGTCATAGGAAAAAAAAAAAAAATATATATATATATATATATATATATATATATATATATATATATATATATATATATATATATATATATATATATATTTTTTTTTTTTTTTTTTTTGTTTTTTTTTTGTTTTTTTTTTACCTTTTGCCTTTCAAAGATGATTGGTGTTGTCTCGCAAATAGGTTTTATAAAGGAATGGAAAACATGTTTTTACAAGGGAACAGCAAAACTCTTGTTCCACAAACACTAAATACACCCGGCGCAATTAGGTGCAAGACCTGTTTGCCCCGATGTGTTACTATTTTCAGACCAATGCAACCTTAATTGTCCTGTTTTCAGCCACTTTGTTTACATAGCAAATCCATTTACACCACTTTGTGGACTCATGAGTGTTTTGCTTTAGAAAAGAGGTGTGTTAAGGCAAACTGTTGGTGCGTTGCTATTTTGAGATACTTAAATAAACTGCGCAATAGACCAGCTGAAAGCATGTCTAAAGTCCAGTGGAGTGCGCATTAGTTGTGTGCCTCGCTTACACGTTGCTTAAAACACGCAGGATGTACAATAATACACAAATATATTTACATATGAAAAAGAACTAAATGATTTAATTATTATTATTATTATTTTATTATTATCTACATAAAAATAATAATTAAAAAAAACAGTACCTTCATGCCTCCTTCTCAGGGGGGTTTTAAAAAAATTATTCATGGCAAATTGCTTTTGTATAATGTTATAATTATTAGCAGTATGATTTATTATATGCATATTTATATTTGTTTTATTTAAAACAAGCTTATATTTGTCCACCTGTAAGGTTTTGGACCCAATGGGGGGTAGCATGTGTACTTTAATATAACTCGTTATTATTGTTTATTTATTTGTTTGCTGGAAATTAGAATTGAATTTATTAATAGTCTTTAAACAAATCTTTGCACATAACAAACTACAATAATTATGTAGGCTAATGGTTGTCTGTGTGTACAACACCTTTACTTATTCAAAGAGAAAGAGAGAAAGTGAAAATGAAAGTAAATGCAGAATGGAGAAGGCTCATACTTTATCTTCTTGCTGCAGATTCTCTGTTTAACTGTTTTCTTGGTAAGAGAACTTTTACTTGTATTGACCATATTTATACAAATGCTGTGGAAATGTGTTCTAAGAGTGTATCTGTTCCGATTGGGTGTAGTGATCATAATATCATAGCGATTGCAAGAAAAACAAAGGTCCCTAAAGGAAGACCAAAAGTTATTTATAAAAGATCATATAGAAAATTTTGTCAGGACTTATTTTGCAATGATGTAAATAACATATGTTGGGCTGATGTTTACAAGGAAGATCATCCTGATGATGCATTAACAGCTTTTGAAAGATTATTTTATTCTTTGGTGGATAAACATGCACCTATGAAAAAACACACAGTGAAGAATGTTAGGGCACCGTGGATTGATAATGAACTGAAGAACATAATGGCAGAAAGAGATGAGGCAAAAGGTATAGCAAATAGAACTGGGAATAAACTGGATTGGGAAGTCTATTGTAAATTGCGTAATAAAGTAACTAAGATTAATAGGAAAAAGAAAAGGACATTTTATAAAGTAAAAGTAAGTGAAAATAAATATGATGGAAAAAAAATTGTGGAATATTATTAATGAAATAATGGGTAGGAAATCAGGTCAAACTCCTTTTTTTATTGAGACAGGTGATTTATTTTTAACTAAATCAAATGAAATTGCTAATTATTTTAATGATTTTTTTATAAATAAAGTGAACAAGCTTAGAGAAAAAATGGTAACTGATAATATTATATCAAGTGAAAAGCAAATTGAAAAAATATTAAGTGATAACTCAGCTCTATCTTTTGAATTGAAGCAAGTAAATGTACAACAAGTGGAGCAAAAATTATCAATGATAAATATAGATAAACCATCAGGAAGGGATAACTTAGATGGTCGCCTTGTAAAATTAGTGGCCAGTTGTTTGGCGGAACCAGTCTGTCATATTTTCAATGTGAGTATTAAAGAAGGAATTTTCCCTGTAGCTTGGAAAGAAGCAAAGGTAGTTCCTTTACAGAAAAATGGAGCACTGAGTTTTAGTGGGGCTAATAGTCGACCAATAAGTTTATTGCCAGTTCTTAGTAAAGTCTTTGAAACGATAGTGTGTGAACAAATTCAATTATTTTTTAAAGAAAACAATTTATTCTCTGACTTTCAGCATGCATATTGAATAGGCCATTCAACAGGAACAGCATTAACACAAATAATTGATGATTGTTTAGTACAGCTTGATGAGAGTAATTTAGTAGGAACAGTTTTGCTGGATTTTAGCTCTGCTTTTGATGTACTTGATCATGAATTATTGCTTGAAAAATTAAGGTGTTATAAATTTACTTCTCAAACTGTGCGTTGGTTTAAAAGTTATCTGACTAGTAGGAGGCAATGTGTATTCTATAATGGAAGTTATTCGGAGGTGAAAGAGTTGCAATGTGGTGTGCCTCAAGGAAGTTGTTTAGGACCATTGTTATTTTCTATTTTTACCAATGATCTTCCTCTGGTTTTAAAGCAAGCAAGGGCAGTTATGTACGCAGATGATACAACATTATATTTACCAGCGGCATCGATAGAAAAATTATCTGCTGATTTAGATGAGGAGTTACAATTAGTGGTAAAGTGGGTACAGAATAATAAGATGGTTTTAAATTTAACAAAAACCAAAAGTATTGTGTTTGGATCAAACTTTCAATTTAAATGTAAACCACAGTTAAATTTGTCTGTAATGAGTGTGCCTATTGAACAGGTAGAGGAAATTAAGCTTCTTGGAGTTCTTCTTGATAGTAGGTTAAAGTGGTCAAAACAGATTGATAAAATGGTAATAGTTATGGGGAGAGGTTTATCAATTATTAAGAGATGTGTTGAATTTTTACCACAGTACTGTATTTCTCAAATTGTTCAGGCAATTGTTCTTTCTTATCTAGATTACTGTCCAATGATATGGTCAAGTGCATCAAGTAAAGACTTAGATAAATTACAGTTAGTCCAGAATAGAGCGGCACGACTCATTTTACACTGCAATAGAAGAGTTAATATTATGAAAATGCATAAAACTTTAGGTTGGTTATTGGTGAAGGATAGGGTAATTGTTTCTCTGCTGTGTTTTATAAGAAATATTTCTGTGTTAAAAGTTCCAAGTGTATTGTACAGTCAACTTTTGTATAGTAATGTTAGTCACCATTTTAACACCAGGCATGCATTAAAAGGAAATTTTTTGCTTCCCATTTCAAAAACTAATGCAAAGCAACGTACTGTGATGTATAGAGGAATGAAAATATGGAATGAATTGCCGTCAGACATTACATGCTTTGTAACAAGTAAAAGGAGGTTTAAAAAATCATTTAAAAAATATTTTATGGAACAATATTAAGAGGATTGTTGATTTGGATGTTATGTATGAATTTTGTATTTTAATGTTTTTATTAGTCTTTGTTGTTGTGTATTAATGTAATTTTGTGTTATGTTCGATGGACCCCAGGAAGAATAGCCACTACCTTGGTAGTGGCTAATGGGGATCCTGATAAATAAATAAAAAAAAAAATAAAAAAAAAAAAAATTAAAAAAAATTCTCAAAAGTGACTCGTTCAGTTTTTCTACTTACAAAGTATGGCATATAAATAGCAAATGTGCCATGGCACAACGCATCTGACACCTAAAGGGAATGTGAGATGAAACTCTGATTGGTTAATGCTCAAAACTCTGTTAGACCATGCGCTGAGGCATAGAGCGTATTTTTCCATTGTTAACCCTTTGATGCACAAGCTATAAAATAAATATAGAAATAAATAAGCTTAGACTCGTCACTTTAGACCCATGTAGTGTATTAAAGAGTTAAAATAGCAAAAGTGCATTTTGACACATCTTTAATGCTTTTGCATCCTGCACTTCAGACTCTGGCTTAGTCCCTTTATTAATCCGGGGTCGCTCCAGCTGAATGAACCACCAACTTAGCCAGCATGTTTTTTTGTTTTTTACACAGCGGATGCCCTTCCAGCCGCAACCCATCTCTGGGAAACATCCACACTACACTACGGACAATTTAGCTTAACCAATTCACCTATCGCATGTCTTTGGACTGTGGGGGAAACCCAGAGGAAACCCATGTGAATGCAGGAAGAACATACAAACTCCACACAGAAACGTCAACTGAGCCAATCTTCTGGATAAAATCCAGTTATTTTCAAAACCATTTCAAGATCCACATTATTAGCTCTCATAAGCATTATTTTTATTTTTAATTGTCCACATAACAAACCACTGCTACATTGATTTGCCTAATTACCCTAAATTGCCTATTTATCCTAAGTAACCTTTCAATTGCACTTTAAGCTGAATAGCATCTTAAAAATATGCAGTAATATAGTATGTCCAGTCATTATGGAAAAGATAAAATAAATCAGTTATTAGAACTTCATTTTTAAAACTATCTAAGTTATAAAAGTCTACAGGTCTAATATCGCACGTAGCTAAGGAAACAAAATCAAAAGCCCAGTATATTCACAATATCATGTAATATAACTGGTTTTATTTAGCGCATGAGTGACACTATGGCCAGAAAACCAGTCTATGGCTTTTAGGCACTCTAAATACAGAAGAATTTGAAGATGCAACCTCTTCTGCTAACTAAATTTCTTTGAGAAATACCATCAACATTATGCCTTAACAAATCACTGGAGGATTGTGTAATGCAGCCCAATTTAATACAGCCAAAAGAAAAACATTAAAAGAACTAATTGCAATATATTGTACTTTTTGAAACCATTGATTATTTGATAAATGTAAGCACTTTTTTGGAAGAACTGTGCATGGTTTCCCAATTAGACTGCTTTTAGCTTCAGCCTGAGTCTTTCTTTCCTCTCTTAATTTAATTCTTTCTTCAATGGAAACTTTATTTTCTTTAATCTTCAAAAGTGCTACCTAGATGAACCTGACTGAAGGTGATGACAGACTGAACTAAGGAATTATGGCCCGCAGGTTGGAGCAGGTCTGTTTTAGAAGCTTAGGGAACAGTGGGGATCTGAAGGGAGCTTCTATCTGGAGGATTAAGGGTTCTAAGGGTTATCTACTGACTGCAGGTCAGCAGGCAACAGCTTAATGAACACATTCTCTTCAGCCATGGCTGCAGAGCCAAGGAGGTGACACTCAGCACTAATTACCAAATTCCCTCACCGCTTGGGTCAAAGGCCCACTTCCTTTATGATTAAATCCAAGGAGTGAGAGAAAGAAAGGATAAACTTTCAAGTCTTGTTCTGGAAGAAAACATGAACGCAATAGTGGTTTTTAGCATTTTCTATAGCAAGTTAATTGTTTTTAATAGGTTGCCTAAAGGTTCCCTGAAGTGCCTGAAAATTCCCTGTTTTGTTTGATGTGTAATGGAATTAATTTTAATAGAATTAAAATGAGTCTGATAAGTCGTGTGCATATGACCCACTGTGCGGTGCCAAGTGACTGTGTCTCTGAACAAAAGTGCAATCAGACTTGATTTACTCTAATGGAAAGCAAATCCACACAGTCTGAATTGGTTGTCCTCTTTTTAGTGCACTTGACCATATAGAACATTATAATTATGTGTAATGTACTTAACTTTGAATGTCCCAGTTCTCTTGTTGCCCTAGTTGCTTGTATACAGATTATGTACTGTGTGTGTGTGTGTGTGTGTGTGTGTGTGTGTGTGTGTGTGTGTGTGTGTGTGTGTGTGTGCGTGTGCGTGTGTGTGTGTGTGTATGTGTGTGCATTATGCTTTTTTACACCTCAGGGCCAAGCGTGTTTCAGAATCTAGGCATTTTTGGATTTCCTCCCCTAACTGTCAAGACCAATACAAGAGACAGAGATCAACACTGTGCCGGCTACTATTTAATGTTTATTTATTTATGCATTTATGTATTTATTTATTTTTTTTTATGTATGCAAATGTTTTGATGATGTTAACTGACCGCATTAAGTCACATCATGCATAGGGTACCGAGCGCTTCAGCTGCAACAGATCATTTAATTGATCAAAGGATCTAACGAGAAGCTGAAATTCCTGGTGATGTTGTTAAAACAAATAAATAAACACATTATGGTTCCATAGTCATGGAAGTGAGAAACTGCTAAATGTATCTTTTAAATGAGATCTTTGTCTTTGTTTTGGAGTACACTAACTTATAGACACCCTTAAGGTTTTACAGTAGTTCACCCAAAACTGAACATTAAATGGTAACACTTTATTCTGATGGTTCATTAGAGTGTCAGTAGACGGTCAGCTTAATATCTGTTGATACTGCTCCTTCAACAGACAATTAAACTGACTATAAGAAACTTTGCAAGTACATGTCAACTTACGATACCCTAACCCCAACCTAACAGTCTACCTTATAATCTAATGAGATGTAGAAGCAATGTAACTTAAGTTTAACCAATGGACCATCAAAATAAAGTGTAACCAAATTAATTTGGCCGTAGAATATGTTTGTGTGAGTGTGTTTGAATAAGTGTGAGTGTGTTTGAATGAGAGAGTGGATTTGTGTTCACAATTTAGTGTACTCATAGTGCTAAGTTGCAGGCAGGAGGGCATACACTGCATAAAACATATGCTAGAGTAATTGGCGGTTCATTCTGCTGTGGCGACTCCTGACAATTCAGGGACTAAGTCGAAGGAAGTGGAGTTAGTTAATGGCTTACTCTCATGTTCTTCCAAACTCCTGAGATATTTGGCTAGATAGTAGGCTAAATTGTCTGTAGTGTATGAGTGTGAATGAGTGTGTATGGATGTTTCCCAGAGATGGGTTGCAGCTGGAAGGGCATCTGTTGCATAAAAACGTGCTGAATACGTTGGCAGTTCATTCTGCTGTGGCCACCCCGGATTAATAAAGGGACTAAGTCAAAAAAAAAAAAATGGAATGAATGAATATATATATATATATATATATATATATATATATATATATATATATATATATATATATATATATATATATATGCAGGGAGACTTTAAACAGGCTGGCACAGTAGGTAGCACAATCCCCTGACAGTAAAAAGGTCAGTTGTTGGCCCCGGTTGGGTCAGCTGGCATTAATCTGTGGAGTTTGCATGTTCTCTCTGTGTTGGCGTGGGTTTCCTGAGTGCTCTGGTTTACCCCACAGTCCAAAGACATGCGCTATGGGTGAATTGAATAAACTAAATTGGCCGCAGACTACGTACGTTTTTGCAAAAGTGTGTGGGTGTTTCCCAGTGTTGCGTTGCAGCTGGAATGACATCTGCATGTGTACATCTTCATTTAACATCAGAACATATGGTAACTCTGGGGAAGCTCCTGCTCGTTGCCTCTAATTTGTCTTAAACATGCAGGTGGTCTATCACTATGGAAACCATTAACACAGTCAAAGTGGTATTTGCCATAGTTGGTTATGTTTCAAGGTGGGTGAGCCTACTGTGTCTGAGGAGATGCACGACTATACAGCAAATCATCTCTCGATATCATAAACATTGCTGCAAAAGCAAAAAAAAAGATGTAGTTGTGAGGCTATATTTCTAAGTATTTCACCATTCTCTGTCTGTATGTGAAGATAAAGACTGGTTGTACAGTGATGTTGCACTCTGTTAGATTTCAGCACCGTGGACAGCGCTGGACATGAACAAAAAGCCTAGACAGTAAGCTGCAGTTCTACTGCAGTCCTCAAGGGGCTCTAAGCTTCACTCATCCTCTTATTTAAACACATGTATGGTAGAGCATAGTGTGATGAAGAGGAAGTATGGCTTTTTTTTCCCCATACATACCTTTGAAAGAGTCTAAACTGAGAAGTTGTATGGTTACACGCTCAATCTATTCTATTATATATGATTACAAATTTGTTATCAATGTTTGATAACTTGCTAACACACTTGCTAATTTCTTGAACTGCGTTCAAGAAATTACTCTTAGTATCGGTTTAGACTATTTTACTATCGTATATGTACCAATTAAATTCTTCCTTATTTCTATAGCGCTTTTACAACGTAGATTGTCAAAACAGCTTAACATGAACGTTCTAGTAAATTGAAACTGTCAGTCCAGATTTTAGAGTGGAAGTTCAGTGTAGTTTAGTTCAATGTAGTTTAATTTTCACTTCAAAAGGTCAAACACTGAAGAGCAAATCTACAAGTCCAACTCAAGCAAGCCAGTGGTGAATTCAAATTGATGAAGTAAAAAAAAAAAAAACTCGAGAGAAACCCAGCTCTGTTGGGCACGACAATTTCTCCTCTGGCCAAACTTCTTGTGCAGAGCTGCAGTTTAGGTGCTGGAGGCTGGAGAACGCTGGATGTCCGTCATGGAGAAGGTGTAGTTGTGAGTAGGTCACAGGCGGGTGTTTAGGCTGGCCCACAGGATCAATGTGAAGACTTGTTTGTCACCGTGGTCAAAGCAGCTTAAAGAAGACATTCTAGTACATTTAAACTGTGTCAGTCCAATTTTCAGAGTTGAAGTTTAGTTTGGTTCAGTTCATTGAGGTTTACATTTCAGTCCAAACACTAAAGAGCAAATCCATCGATGCACAGCTCCACAAGTCCCAAACAAAGCAAACCAGTGGCGTAGTGTGAATATATAAACATAGTTAGCCTGCAGTTCTATAGCATATAGCTAATGTCTATGTATGAAGTGTATTTGTGTATTGGGTGTATATGTTGTCCTCAAGGTCCTCGATGGTTGGCATCATCTCTTCACAATTTCTTGGATCTTATCATGTGGAGCTGCACAATCTCTAATAGCCTCAGGATGACCATCCCCAGGTGGACATAGAGAACAAAGAAAGTAATTAGCGTAGCTGCTGTTAATTTAATAATGTAATAATTTATTTGAACAAGAGATATTAATGTCAATGCAAAAATATAGAGCCACTGTATACATGAAAAAAAAGAGTTATATAAATAACAAAGAATCAAAACATAAAACATCCAGTAGATGTGTCTTTAACAAAGTTTCTGGTTTATTAAGACAGGAAGACATTTAATTACACATTCTGAATGATGTGTAAAAACACTAATCTTAACTAACTTGTTCATAAATAATTCAATACTTAATTCAGTAATGACAAATGTGACAGCAACAGATAAAAATAAAATCATTAAGCACACTACATGTGCTCACAAGTCAAGAATACAACATTTGTAGCTGTATTTATAAACTGCTTAAGTCTAATATTGTTGAGTTAATGCTTAACAAATAATGAATTAACTCTTTGCTAATGCTCAATAAATGATTTATAGTTGTAAGAGATTGGTAGTTTTTGCTATGCTCAAAGTGCAAACAAATAATAAAGAGAGAGTCAGAGCTATAATTTTGAATTAGGTTCTGATGTACTCTAATGGGCGAAGCAGTGGCACAGTAGGTAGTGCTGTCGCTGGTTCGAGCCTTGGCCGGGTCAGTTGGCATTTCTGTGTGGAGTTTGCATGTTCTCCCTGCGTTCGCATGGGTTTCCTCCGGGTGCTTCGGTTTCACCGACAGTCCAAAGACATGCGGTACAGGGGAGTTGGGTGGGCTAAATTTTGTCCGTAGTGTATGAGTGTGAATGAGTGTGTATGGATGTTTCCCAGAGATGGGTTGTGGCTGGAAGGGCATCTGCTGCGTAAAAACTTGCTGGATAAGTTAAGCTGTGGTGACCCCAGATTAATAAAGGGACTAAGCCGAAAAGAAAACGAATGAATGAACAAACAAACTGGCCAGCGGTGAAATTAAAATGGTCGTGCCCAACTGAGTCTGGTTCTCTCAAGGTTTTTTTTTCTTCACTCCTATCAGGTGAAGTTTTTTTTCCCTCTCCACTGTCGCCACTGGCTCGCATGGTTCAGGATTGGTACGCATCGATGAATTTGCTCTTCAGTGTTTGAACTCTCAGTAATGATTTTAAATCACACTGAACTGAGCTAAACTGAACTGAACTGAACTTAAACACTAGAAACTGAACTACACTGTTCCAGTTACTATGACCATTTATGTGAAGATGCTTTGACACAATCTACATTATAAAAGCGCTATACAAATAAAGCTGAATTGAATTGAATTGAAAATTGAACTGACCGACGGACTGACCGACCAGCTGACCGACCGACCGCACGGCAAGTAGTGGAATTTCATGACTTTAAATTTAACAATGCTGTTTTTGAAATAGGGTCAGGGGTGCAATGTTAACTGCAGATAATCATACAGATAATCATGATGCACCAAACAAATGACCAAGTGACTAGGAAGGGAGGTTAGGACATTGATTCAGTCATGCTGATATTTCAGAACCTCAGATTGTTTGCTGTGCAGTAATCATAAAAATAATAATAATAATAATAAATAAATAAATAGTGCAACTTGTTGAGAGGGGAAGGGCCCTGATCAACCCCCTACTCTCTCAACTAGCAGACTCACCTTTGGCCAGCACAAACATTTTGAATATAAAGGGGAGAACTTCTTGCAGTAACATGATAAGCTCAGCTGTTGGACAAGTGCACATCTTGGACATGTGTTGTACTTCCAATGTGACAGCAACAGACTACCCAGTCTTTGGTAAGGAAGATGATTGCACATCTATGAAGTTGTAATTCTATCTTCTTGCTTGACATAGTATTATTCATTCCTGATCTGTCCCCTATCAACTCATTTTAGTTCTTGTGATAAGCCTTTTATGCATTTTTATTCCTCATTATTTAATATGGTTTATGAATATTATGGTTATTATTATTACTATTATTATTAATATCAGCGGTATGTACCAGCAATAAACAGCTGTAATGCTAGGATAGGTATGGTGTACAAACCTTTTATTGGTACCTTCTTTTTTCTCACTTGAATAATACTAACTAACATACTAACACACTAAAGACATGTTTGGCATGCTGAAACATTTCAGATGATAATAATTTGGGCAAACTAAAACAATTATGTGCAGTTATTATAAAGTGCTACCAAAGTTCATTCTGTCAGTACTGAGATTTATCAGCAGTTTTGAAAAGCCCACACACTAAAAGTTACACAACATCAGAAATCATAGAAATTCTCAAGAACTTCTTGGGTTGTTATCTGGGAAAGGCTAGCTATTAATAATCTCCAGCAAAGATATGACAAGCTAGAAATCTCTAAGGCAAAAGCAGACCACAGGACAGCTTATAAACTGCTAAAGTACATAAGCCTCTGCCAGTGAAAACTTGTAGTCCACTGCACGTCGTTGGCGTTTTAATCATATTTATCAAAGACAGACAGATCGATCTGTTGGTTTGCCAGGTACAGCTGTGCTGAATGTGCATCGGCTGCATTTAAGCGAACAGCTCTATAGGCAGTTTAGTCAGTAATCCGCTAATGTTCGATCATTCCTCTTTACTCTGTCCCAGCCTGACAACTCATGGGGCAATTATCCACAAGAGGCTTGAGGAAAAAGGACATCAAACAGTAGAGAGATTTACAGTGATTTGTAAGACCCCCCATGTCTCTATGGAGGAGTGACTTGAAGAAAATCACAATCCTTTGACATGCTGAGTGTGGACTCACAATGACTTCAGCTAACCAAACACATCCACCCACATACACGTTCAGATGCACACACACACGCACACACACATACACACACACACACTTTTCATTCATTCAGTCACACACTCACTCTTACACATCCTTTTGATGTTTTGAAACCAAGAAGCGGTTGGTAATTAAAGCTTTGAGGGGATAATGTCGGACTGAACTTGTGTCTGTGTGAGACACAAAGCCAGCTAATTAAAATTTGAAATGGATTCTACTCTTGCTCTTTCAGAGATCGTCTTCCCGGGGAAAGAGACGACAAGGATGACAGCGGTAATATTCACCACTGCGTATTAAAGAACTGAAGAGTCCAACTACACAACAAGATATGACCTTTTTCTACTGTCAAAACGGCAGCTTACAAGTGCTAACTGCACACCGGGCGAGACAGAAACTTTAAAACAGGTGATTTACATTTACAGCTTGCTTAGTGACATACTTTTTTTATTAATTTTTTTTTTTTTTTAAGGAGTCCACACTGATTCTTTCACAAAATACACACTC
The DNA here is from genome assembly GCF_052040795.2 of Danio rerio. Taxonomy (NCBI): domain Eukaryota; kingdom Metazoa; phylum Chordata; class Actinopteri; order Cypriniformes; family Danionidae; genus Danio; species Danio rerio. The sequence continues at coordinate 66,806,011 of NC_141027.1, forward strand.
ACCGGCCACTTTATTAGGTACACCTGTCTAACTGCTCGTTAACGCAAATTTTTAATCAGCCAATCACATGGCAGCAACTAGGTTCTGTGGGCACAAATACCTTGTTGATGACAGAGGTCAGAGGAGAATGGCCAAACTGGTTCCAGCTGATAGAAAGGCAACAGTAACTCAAATAATCACTCGTTACAACCGAGATTTGCAGAAGAGCATCTCTGAAGACACAACACATCCAACCTTGAGGCGAATTGCCTACAACAGCAAAAGACTACATTGGGTGCCACTCCTGTCAGTTAAGTACAGGCAACTGAGGCTACAATTCACACAGACTCACTAAAACTGGAAAATAGAAGATTGGAAAAACGTTGCCTGGTCTGATGTGTCTCAATTCCTGCTGCTAGTAGGGTCAGAAATTGCCATTAACAACAATTCAGGCTGGTGGTGGTGGTGTAATGGTATGGGGGATATTTTCTTGCACAGTACCAATTGAGCATCATGTCAACACCACAGCCTACCTGAGTATTGTTCCTGACCATGTCCATCTCTTTATTAACACAGTGTATCCATCTTCTGATGGCTACCTCCAGCAGGATAACACACCATGTCATAAAGCGCGACCAGTGACCAAGCGAGTACCCAGATTTCAATCCAGTAGATCACCTTTGGGATGTGGTGGAACAGGAGATTCGCATCATGGATGTGCAGCCGGCAAATTTTTCGCAACTGCGTGATGCTATCATGTCAATATGGAGCAAAATCTCTGAGCAATATTTCCACTATCTTGCTGAATCTATTCCATGCAGGATTAAGGCAGTTCTGAAGGCAAAATGAGGTCTAACTCAGTAATAGTGAGGTTTACGTAATATGGTGGCCAGTGAGCGTATACCTAAAAAAGTAAGATACAACTAAATAATATTAACTTTGGTTGTAATAATATTAACTTACTTTTTGTTACTTTCCGCACTAATTATATTTACAGTAACTGTTTCCATACTAATATGTAAATTAGACTTATGTGAAATAATAGAACATCACATAAAACATTTGCAAATAATGCACCATTATTGAGTCAAACAAAAATGAAACTTCCTGACAGACTTGCACCAAATATCCAATCAAATCAAATTTGCTGTGGTAGGAGAAGCCACTGTGAGCCCCTTTTCTTCTATAATATATTTCTTAAATCTTAGAAGACAGAGATGAAATGCATTAAATAAGCGACCACTTTTTGCAAGTGAAATAATACCAAACAATAAGTGATAAGGGACTTTAGAATAATTAGTCATCCCATCTTGCCTATTATTATTATTTTTTATTAATATTATAGAGAAATGTAATTTTTCTTTAGCAATGGACTAAAACTGTTTTAGACCTGATTGCCCAGATATATATTTCAGAAACCTGTGACAACCAGTGCTGCTATGTCTGTGATTCATTTGAAAGAGGCCAAAACTACAAATAACAATAAAGTCTACACATGCTCAGAATCAATAGAGACTCTTGAACTTGAAGCCACATATAAATCCTATGAATATACCACAACATCATTCATAACTGTCAAAATCCTCTAAAGCATGGAGAACAGGATGCATGTCTTCAAATTTTACTACAGTAATTAACTGCATTCATTTTTATTTGTCAACACACAGAACTGTATTTTCTCCCTCTCTCTCTCCCCATAATGCCAGTATGTTTACCAGACACCACATCTCCGGCTTGAATCCCGACTTCATATTGACACATTTATTTACAAATCAGACTCATTGAATCAATACTAAAAGTCGGGTGTGGGCTTTTGAGAGGCCCATTTGTGGTAAACATTTCATTTCCCAGAGTTCATAGAAGCTGGATAAATAACGCAGGCGTCTGCTTTATGGGGACTCATCGCCATCCGCCGTGGCAAACCCTCAGCAGCCCAGCTCTTTCAATAGCCCATTCAGCTGTATTTATGGGATGACAGCAGGTGCCATCGAGAGGAATAACAGTGCAAACCAAGGGTGTGGAGAGATTGTGCTGCAATCAACACAGCATTAGAGAGAGAAGCAAGATGCAAAGCCTTATTGATGTTATAAAGGTTGGTGGTCTTCAAGATATTGACAACATATTGGATGACCAAGGTTTGTTTGCTATACTATTGCGTTTTTGCTATTTCACCGTTCTGGTATTCTATTTTCGGATAGATGTGTAACAATAACACACCTTTACAGCTTATTTTTTTCCTAATATGTTTTGTGTGTTGGTTACCACAAAAAGCTATTGTAATACTGTCAAATTTAATAAAGTTATACCGCATGGTTAATCAGTAAAGTAGGTATTGTGTTCCTTTAATCAAACACTGAGTGAAAAAAGTTACTCCATCATGATGATTGAACATTTGTCTAATTTATGTTCTTTAGGCAATGATGAAATGGATTAGACATGGCAATGGGAGAAAAGTATATTCCACAGCATCTGTATGAAAGCAAATCAATCTGTCAATCAATAAACTTCTCTGTCTATATTATTATTATTATTATTATTATTATTATTATTATTATTATTATTATTATTAATATCATTATTATTATTTTGCCAGTGATGGGTTTTGGCTGGATAGGCATCCGCTGCATAAAACATTTGCTGAATAAGTTAGCAGTTCATTACGCTGTGGCGACCCAATATTAATAATAATAATAATAATAATAATAATAATAATAATAATTATTATTATTATTATTATTATTATTATTGTTGTTGTTGTTGTTTTTATTATTATTAAAATATGTTATTGCATTTCAATGACATATTTATGGAACTCATTGAAAACTAAAAGAAGAGATAAGGGGCACACAAATGTGCAGTACATGTTGTATTGCTCATACTGTTACAGCAAAATACTAAGGACAATAGTGCCAGAGCAAAAGAATGCAGCACACTAAAAAGAGCTCGTGCCAGAGATGTTCTTGTTATGGCATATATAAATTTAGATATAAAGCAATATGTTATTCTCCTGGCATCAGACGATTTGAAAATAATTCAGTTATTATTAACCCATTCGGACCCCTGTATACATTTCTGGACAGCACGGAATATGTCCCAGAAACTATGTTTTTTTTTTTTTTTTTTTTTTTTTTGCAAATCCCTCAGAGAACACTGTGTACGCTTTTTTAGATCTTAAATTTCTCTCGAGAGTGCCATTCACGTTTGCTCTTCTCGCTTAAAAATCTACCATAGGCCAATGTCGACTGACCCGACAGACCCCCCCCTCCCAGTCCCTTCCCTAAACCCAACCAATAGTGTTTTCAAAAGCACTGCTTAACTCGATCACCCCCTTCCATAAATCCAATCGACCCGATCACCCTCTTCCCTAAGTCCAATCGACCAGATCACCCCCTTCATAAAACCAACCGACAAGAAAACCAACTAACAGAAAAAGAAAAGCCCTCGCCTCATTTTCAACATATTTTCAGATTTTAACAAATTCTCACCCTGTTTTTACTTGTTTATTTAAAGTTGTGCCTTTTGTTTTACTTGCTTTCTTCAAGAGTTCTTCGTCAGACTGAAACCCCATCGTCACGGTCACTTCTTCTCAAGTCAGCCGATATACATGGCGAGCTACTGACCCAACTGGTATCAGTGAAAATGTCCACCACATAGAGGTAAGCGATTCACTGATTACATGAAAAGAAACAGAAGCAATCGACAGAGTCATAATGCCCCATAAAGTTCATTTTGAAGATGAAATGAAGCCATACATAGCTCTGGCTACATAATCCACTCTCTCCAGGAATCTATACAAGGGTATGTTTTTACAATCAGCCTGTGTTGATTATTATCATCCTGATAGATAAAGATAATTTGTAGTCAAAATCTTTTTGAGAAAAACAGAATGTGAGATTGAAAGGTGTATTGGTGCAATGGCAGCAGTTATCAGCAGTAATAAGGTCGATGTACCAGTTTGTTGTGGTAAAGAAGGAACTGAGCCGGAACCGGTCAGTCTAAGTTCCTACTCTCACCTATGGTCATGAGCTTTGGGTCATGACCGAGAGGACAAGATCTCGCATACAAGCGGTCAAAATGAGTTTCCTTTAAAGGGGATCTTATATTATCTTATGGATAGGGTGAGGAGCTCTAGACATCCAGGAGGAGCTTGGACTAGAGCCCCTGCTTCTCCACATAGAGAGAGGTCAGCTGAGGTGGCTCAGGCATCTGTTTTGGATGCCTCTTGGACGCCTACTTAGGGAGGTGTTCCAGGTAAATCCTAACAGGAGGAGGCCTCGGGGAAGACCCAGAACATGCTGGAGGGAATATGTCTCTCGGCTGGCCTGGGAACACCTCGGGATTGCCCTCGGAGGAGCTGGAGTAAGTTTCTGGGGAGAGGAAGGTCTGGAGTTCTCTTCTAAGACTGCTGCCCCTGCTACCCGGGTCCGGAAAAGCGGCCGAGAATGATTGAATGAATGAATGAATGAATGAAACAAAACAAAATTTCCCCAAACCAGTTGTGCCCTCATATAATCTCAAACACCGTATATTTAATATTGATAACTGGAAAGCCCAAGGAAGCCTGTCATTATGTGTGGTGTTGAAATTGCGTAAGGACTTTAGTTTTAGGACCAATTCTTACTATTGCCCACTGCTTTATTCCCTGCCTGCTATTAGGACCTTTGCTGATTATTTTGTACTTACAAAGTAACTATTCTGCATGGTCACACTCTATGTATCTAATCTAATCAAATCTAATCTAATCTAATCTAATCTAATATACTTGATACATAAATAAATATATATATATATATATATATATATATATATATATATATATATATATATATATATATATATATATATATATATATATACATACAATAAAAAAGTATGCCTTTCTGTGGTGATGCTGAACACTTGCATAATCTATATACATCCACATTTTGTTGAGAACTACAGTGCACTGGCATCTGCCCAGCATACAAAACAATGTGCAAAGACTTGTTGTGGTTGACTTTACCCTATAGTCTTTTTTATTTCACTCTCCGGGCTCTATTTTGACGGTCCATGCGCAGAGCGCAAAACGCAGGGAGCAAATGCTTTCAGGGTGTGTCAGGCCGCGTTTTTGCTAATTTAAGGAGGAGAAATCTGCCTTGCGCCATGGCGCATCGTCTAAAAGGGTTGAGTTTATTTTCTTAATGAGTTATAGGTGTGTTTTGAGAATAAACCAATTAGAGTCTCATCTCCCTTTAAGAGTCAGCTGCGTCGCTCCAAGAGCGCATTCGCCATTTACAGAACGCAAAGTAAGTCTAAGTGAAAAAAAATGACCATTTCACAAGCAAACAGTTAACAGTTGACAGTTTTTAAACAGAAAACTGTTAAACAGAGCATCTACTGCGTGAGAATGAGAGATAATGGATCACTTTCACTTTCGCTCATGGATAGGGAAACCTTTACGCACAGACATCAATTAGTCTATAAATAAATACTTTTGTTTGTTAAGCGCAAATATTCGTTTCAAAACTATTTCTAAATTCAGTTCTAATTTCCAGCAAACAAATAAATGAATAATAATAGCAAAATGTGCTCAAAAACCTGAGTTATATCCTAAAACACATGCTGTGCCCCATATGCTCTAAAACCTGACAGGTGGGCAAATCTAAGCTTGTTTTTAATAAAACAAATACAAATATGGATATAATAAATAATACTGCTAATAATAATAAAATTTTACAAAAGCAAATTGTTATGACCAGAACGCCTGTGGGCACACAAATGAGCGCTTATGCATTTGCTATTTAAACAGCGTAGCGCAACGCCTCAAAACGACTCTTGCGCCAAGCTGAAACTACCAAAAGACTATTGTGCCACGCCTTGTGCCACACTGCGCCGGGTGTATGATAGGGCCCTCTGTCTCTTACTTTCAAAATAAGAATCCCACATACATAGTGAGTTTAATAAAAGATTCGATAAGTTTAAAATAAGGTAACAGTCTGTGTTTTGGCTGCCAAACATCAGGGGCCTCATGTATCAACACTGCGTACGCACAAAAACTTTGTGTACACCAGGTTTCACGCTCACGTTTGGATTTACTATAGATAAAATGAATGTGAGACTGTGCGTTGTTCCACGGCAACTTCATGTCTGGCGTACGTGCATTTCTTGTGTGTGTTTGTTTTATTTCCATTGACGACTCCTAGAGGCAATTGTGTTAAATTGCACACTACAAAGTATCTTTGAGACGTGTAATGGCAGCTGTATGGGACTAGATCCTCCGCATGTCTGGCAGGTATATAAGGTTTCCATACCATGCAGTTGACCAGCCAAAAATTAAAGCGCAACTTGCAGCGATCGCTGGTTTTCCCAATGTAATCGGAGAAATCGACTGCACACACATTGCTAAAAAGGCGCCATCTGAAGACGAATTTGCACACGTGAATCCGAAATATTTCCATTCAATAAATGTGCTAATAATATCTGATGCTTAAATGCGCTTAGCATAATACACACACTTATTAATGATTGCTACTTGTGTTCCTCGTAATGAAGAGTAGGCAAAATCTGATATGTAGTGGGGAAAAAAGAATTCGCTGGATTCGAACCGGGTTCATGAATGACAGTGTTAAAACATGTTGCCATGCGCTTTACGAACTGTCACTTTTGCTGTTAATGTCTTTCCTTTTTAGCTTTGTTGTCTCTGTTGCACAAACGGGTGGAAATCACTCAACCAGCTCATTCCAACGACAAACTTGCAAATAATACCGTTTTTCTCCGGTCTACCTCCAATGAGAGCACCTACAATTCACATTCTGTTCAAAGTTTCTCTTTTTGCTTGCTTTTGCCATTGCTTTTTCGTTTGGTTTTGCCAAAGTAGAGTCATTAGCATATTCATATGGGGGAGGAGGCAGAGAGGGATTTTGCGTGCATGTGTGCTCAGATTCACATTAATTCGGATGTACAAAGAGAATATGCGAGGGATTCAGCGTACGCAGTGATTTATACATCTGAATGTTTTACTGTGTATGAACATTTACAGCAGTTTTAGTATGATTTGAACGCAAGTCTTTGTACATGAGGCCCCTGATGATTTGACTGCTAGTGCAGTTTGGCTGATGTAAAACCTGACCAAAAGTACATATAATGTTGAGGTCATGCTAATTAATAATATCGTGTGCATTGTTTCTGTGTAGTTCTGATAGTCCTGTTTTCACCTGGTTTTTACACTCAAAAAATGTACATGGGAAATAAAGAGTGTTTGAGGCTTACAGTATGGCCACTTCCATATATTGAACTCTAACAATTCAGCTTTGCCCAGACATATACTATTATATTACATAGCACCTTTAAAGCAAGGACAGTTAATGCAGCCTCCGCAATGCCACACAAAACCAATCATTTCTTTCTGACATCGCTCTAGTGTCTAGTTTATCCTTCCATACCAGACATATGTTTAAATGGTTTGTGCCACTTTCTCATTTCAACATGTTGAGGAAATGGCAGAAAATAACTCCAGAAGCTGTACAGAACTGATAGCATTGAGGCCTGTTAGCAAATGGAAGTTTGCCAGTTTCTCTGAACCCCAATCAACAAGAAATAAACACTCTGTTGAAATTTTTTTAGATAAAAGTCCAACAAATATGTCCTCCACTGATGAGGAAAGCCTTTGATAGTCACCTTGCCCATGTGGCAAAGACATAATTTTGAGTAGAAACAGCTTCCGGTCTGAAGTGTTAATTGATTTTGAAAGTCAAACAGGAGCTGTGTTGCACAAAATGACAAGTCCAGTACCAAATGAGGTTTTAGTCAAACAAGAACTTGTTAAGCAATTATCAAGCTATAATATTGACTGATGAGTGTTACATTGTTCAGTTTTAATCTATTTTGTCTTGATTCAAAATGTTTCAGTCTAGGAATTGAACTGTACAATATGATAATAGCGGTATATTTCCCCCATATTCTGTAGTCATTTTAATCTGGAGCTATTTGAGAACACTATCATCAATAGTGTGTGGGCATGAAGAGAACGGGAGAAGAAATAGAGCAAGAGGTGAAAGAGCCACAGCTCAGCAAAAGGACGGATTAGAGGGAATAGAGAAGTGAAAAAAGAGGGGGACGAAAGAAGGGGATGTGGAAGATGTAGAGGCATTTCTTTGTACATAGACAGTCTGTCAGGGTCGTGTGCCTGTTGGGCCCTGTGAAGGACATGTTTAAAAGAGTTACTGCTCTCAGAGAATGAGGAGAGCACATTGGGTAGAGTATTATATCAGAGTAATGTATGTGTTTGGCATGCTGGGAAGATAAAGGAGGACAAAATGCATATGAAAGGTTGTAGTCTCCTTTTGGTTTTATGGTCGAGCATAAACATGCAATAAAATGTTTGCAGGACATTCCATTTGCCAAAAATTGGAAGCTACAGTATGTCATATGCAAACCAAGGTCACATATGTAAGTAAATATGGAATATCATAAATTGTAATCACATCTAAAGGACAGTAATTAGGAAAAGGTTTCAATATTTTCGATCTATGCAAGTAAAATACAGCTCAAATAATAACCAATTGTGTTTATACATCTGCACCAAGAAAGAACTGTTAAGCTTTTTTTCTGTTTTATTATTTTGACATTAATTATTTACAATGTATTTACAAATTTTTATTATAGTTAATTGTTGATCAATTAAAGTTTGCATGCTGATTTTTAGTAAATGAACATCCAGATGTGAAAAATAATCTACTTTTAGATGGGGTGAATGGCTTTGAAATCATCTTAATTTTTAGGACATATTGGTATAGTATTTTGTAAAGCATCCAACACAAGTCAAAACTTAAGTTAGCATGAATGCTGTAATAGTCTATTGTAATTAAGAAATAAAGGGTAGGGCTTGATTGCACCTTGCTTTCATTTGATTTAGATTTTTATAATTGATTGGATTGTTGGAAGTCCTGAATGCCAGTTTGCAGTCTGTTGAGGAGGTGCAGGATGATTACAAGTCATCACATGAATTATCAATGGCAGGTTTTAATCACTTGATGCATCTTGTTTGAACAGCAATCTGGGCAACCTCTTCAAAAAATAAATAAAAAATAAAATAAAATAAAATAAAATAAAATAAATAAATAAATAAATAAATAAATAAATAAATAAATAAATAAATAAATAAATAAATAAATAAATAAATGAAATGCATTGTTATAAATTAGTAGATGTATTCCTTAATTATGTATTCTGGTTGTTTTTATATGGGTTTCAAGAGTTCACACTTAGATATTGCTTGACAGCTGTGAGCAGGTTTGGCATGCTGTCCCGGGAGAGAACCCTGAGCTCGGAGATAGTTGAGCCCAGGGCTCCCGCCAGGTCCATAGAGCATGTGAGGGGAGTACGAGATCAGGTGGTTCTCGAGAGCTCCCCTTTTTGTAAAGGAGAAAAGGAGGAGAAAGGGGTGGATGGGGGGTTTCTTCGGAAAACGAAGATAAGGGAGTAATGTCTAGCTAGGCTACTTATAGTGGGTTAGGATAGATCTGATTGGCTAACTAATGAGTGTAGATAGGTGGCCAGCTGCTGTCAATTATATCACGTGCTCCTCTCGAAATTAGTTTAAAAACTTCACTTCAAGAGTTCACACTTAGATATTGCTTGACAGCTGTGAGCAGGTTTGGCATGCTGTCCCGGGAGAGAACCCTGAGCTCGGAGATAGTTGAGCCCAGGGCTCCCGCCAGGTCCATAGAGCATGTGAGGGGAGTACGAGATCAGGTGGTTCTCGAGAGCTCCCCAAATGCATGAAGCTCGGGACAGCAGCCGTGTATTCGAAGAAACTCCCCAAAAGGCTTGAAATGCTATATCCGGCTGCTGGATATAGTTATTTGAAAAAGAAAAGGTAAAGAGGGCTCCTTTGGAGCAAAGGGTGAAACAGGTTCCTGCGGGAACCCGAGCAGAGTTGGCTTGGGCTGTGAATACTCCTGCTGGAGTAGAGACTCGGGGAGACCCCTGCGGGGGTCAGAGCCATGGGGTGGGCGGGAATCCTGCTGGAGTCATTACAAGGGAAGGGGAGTGAAGGACTCCGGCTGGAGAGGGGGGTGAAGGGGGGCAGGGGGGGGCGGGGACTCCAAAGGAGTAATTTGCTCGAGGAACACTCCTTGCGGAGATTGAGCTGGGAGGTGGCAGCACTATATATAATTATATATTTATATGAAACATATAGATATATAAATATATAATGGGGTAATCTAGGGCCTTGGGGGGCGTTTTTACTGACTCTTGCGAGAGTCGAAGCTCTTGGCTCTCCTGCGGGAGAGAGAGCTGTATGTGCCATCTCCAGCTGGAGTCGGGAAAAGGAATGGTCGGTGAAGCCCCAGCTGAAGGGGGAAATGGCAGTTGGGCGATGACCCCTGCGGGGGTCCGGTGCTCGGGATTAACTCCGCGGGAGTTAGAGCTTGAGGGTGACAGCACTATATATAAATATATATTTATATGCGTGGGTGCATATATATATACATATATATATAAATAAATTTAAAAAATAAAAGATAAGTGTGAGAAATAAACAAAAATAAACATAAATAAAAGCTAGGGCCGGGGAGGGTCGGTGACATGACTCGTGTCACAGCTCGGGGTTGGGTGAGCTATTTAGCTGCTCCAGTAGGAGTCGGGAAAGATGAGGGGGAGGTGAAGACATCTTACTGGAGGGTGACGGGCGGTATAGGTGCTCTGGGGGTGTTCCTGCGGGAACAGAGCGTGAGGGTGACAGCACTATATATAAATTCATATTTATATGCGTGGGTGCATATAGATATAAATTTATATAAATAAAATCAAACAGAGAGAAAAATAAATAGTGCTATACTATATGTCATTATGGAATGACATAATATAAAAAGCTAAGGCCAGGGCAGTGAGATGATTCCTGCGGGAATCGAAGCTCGGGGTAACGCCCCTGCGGGGGCCAGAGCCATGGGGGGGGCGGGGTCCTACAGAAGTTAGAAAAGTTGGGGGGCAGTGAAAACTTCTGTGGCAGCGGCCGGGGGGGGCGGGGGTGACAAGGGGGCCTGGGCAGGGGGAGAACTCCTACTGGAGTTAGGTGAGTGAAAAGGGGGAGAAGGCTGAGTGCAAATCAGCTGGAAGGAAGAAAGGAAGCTAGATGGCTGGGTCATGCCCGCGCTCTTGGGAGACTGGGTAGTTCCTCTGCCCTTGGGAAGCTGGTATGGTTGGGTCGTATTCTCTCCCTGGACTAGGCCCATGCCCTTGGCCGCTGGGATTACTGCGTCTGCTGGTGAGGGTCCTCTGAGCTTCCCTGAGATGGCTGTGACTGAGTCAGATATAAGATTTGAAGGCGTCGGGAGACTACTTTCCTAGTGTTTGTATGTGTTGTTATGATAGCCCTTGTGTGCTGCTGTGGTGGTGGCTCCAATTCTAAATGAGTGACTGGATTATGAATCTGGTGGGAAGCCTGAATGGTCCTATGACTTTAAGGTGTTATGAAACCAAAAATGTTATTGAACGGAATGTGTGGATGTGTTGAGCAGTGAGAAACTGATGAGGTGTTCTGGGGTAACTTAAAATGTATAAATGAATGCTGACGCAAATTGTGTATGCTGTGGCTATGGGATTATCATCTTAAAAGGAAGATGGAGTCAGCTGCGGCTCTGCTTCTGATACCAGTTTCTGAAAATAAAGCAAAAGAGAGTCAGCGATTTCCTATGCAACTAGGAACATGTACAGCAGGAATTTTTTTTTTTTTTTTTTTTTTTTTTTTTTCAGAATGTATTGACGATATTGCCCGTTAGAAGCGCATTGGCGGCCCCGATAATATACCCCACGACGGGGGCAGCATCTGTGTAAAAAGGATATACTGAGGATGAAATTGGATAGCTAATAAATGAATGGCTTCTATTCCAGCGCTTAAGGAAGGAAGCATAAGCAGGTCGCATGCTTTAAGCGCTACCTGATGGTTACGAACCTTTATGAATTTCATTTCTGTTAAACCAGGAGTCACCAAATATGGTACCGATGGGCACCAGATAGCTCACGAGGCTCTCGTGTGTTGCTCACAGGCCTGTTCTAAAATAGCTCACCATAACACCACTTACAAGTAAGCATTCTCTAATATAGAAGTAATCATTTAAATGTAAATATTTGTAAAGATAAATAAAATAGTGTTGCACGTTGATATATTAATTACGGGGTATTTCCTACCCTGTTAAATCATTGTTGGTAACTTTGAGAGAATCATAACATGATCAGTGACTACACCTGGATGAATATTATTCATTATTAAAAATAACCAAAAACTTAAATTATAATTATAAGTAAATTGAGCAATTTGTTATTTGAGAAGGGTTTATCCAACTGGTAGCCCTCCACGTTAATCGGTGCCCGAAAGTAGCTCTTAGTTTCAGAGGTTAGTGACTCCCGTGTTAAACGCTAAAGACAACATTTTGAAGAAGCTGAAAACCTGTAACCATTGACTTTCACAGGAAGGAAATAAATAATAAGGAAGTCAATGCGGCTGTCCGTAGTGCCCAGCCAATTCATGACACTTCGTATTCTGCCGCGCCGCGGAGCGCTATTTGTATAATTGATTAGTTTATTTGATAAAGTATGAATGCGTGAGTCTGGCGTGCATTAATCTACTATTCTCTGTCGTAAGTGCGTCGCGTCACCGCGCCGTCGGCGCCTCTGGTGCGCGACGCCCTTCAGGCAGAGTTTGTTACGGCCAAGATCGGATTTAGATCATTTCTCTTCTATTCCGGAGATTGCTGCTGCGAGATGAAATAGGTGAGTGACGAAAAGGCATCCCTGCGGGATAATGCGCATGTGTGTTTGATGTTCTAGATGGAGCAGTTTATGCTTAGCGTGATATTTCTTCCAGAATATAAAAGGGGGACTGATTGTCGATTTATTCAAGTAGCTTATTAATGCTTGAAATTCTATCACTCCAAATTGATGCTTAAGAATTCTATAGAAGTGCTTAAGCCGGAGATTCTTCCGCAATGAGAATGCAAATATTAGAAAACCGGTCACTAGTTTAGCTGGGGGATATTAGGGAGAGAGAAACGGGATCTTGTAGGTGAATTACGTGCAAACACCGTAGTTATTGGCGAAATCCAGCGGATCGTTTTTAAGCATAAATGTGTGGGCTACTTTTGTGACCTCCGATTTCCAGAAATCGGGTGGCGGGTGTAATGTTGATTGCAACCGAGCGCTGCAGCCGTCTAGATTAGAGAGATTGCTTGGTTTATAACGTGATAATTTAAGCATATTCATCAGGTAGAATCATGCTGTTAAAGTTGAAAAAGGCAGAATTATGAGGAGATGAAAGAGCCGTTATTAGACGTTTTTAGAAACGTTCTAATGTCCATTTCAGTAGGGCTGGTATGGATGTGCTTAACAGGGAATTGCTCTGTGATTTCTGGTGTAGTGTTGGTGGACGGCTAGTGAGGTTGTGGGAAGGGAGCGCCGAGATCGGCTGTGCTTCAGTAGACGAAACCTGGAATGAGAAATTCAGAAAATTAGGTCAGTTACAAACGTAATTCAGTAAAAGCATAAACATATTGACAAAAGTCGACAAGTAATTTCTATTTTATAATAGAAAATAATCAGCAGTAGCTGCGAGCTTGTAAAAATGAGAGGGGGAAAAAGCATTGATACGCAAGGTAGAGGGGCGGGGTGCGTAGGTGGTAAGGATCGCTGAAAGAGGAGGACTGGAGTGTGCACTGGAATCGGGAGCTGCAGGATGGAGGAGGTAAGGTGGGATTCCCAAGAGTTGCTTTATTGTCCGGGAGATAGGTTTTATCCGTGTTTAGAATTATGATTGCTGCAATATGTCCAAATCCAATATTGCTTTTTAATCCTTTCCTTGATTCTCCGGGGAGGCGGAGAGATTGCGGGTTTAATGTCTGTTTAGGATAGGGGGTGTGGCAGGAGCGTGTTATGTCCTGGGGGTGGCGGTGAAGACGTGGATTCGCAAGTGTTTTGGGTTTAATGCAGCGGCTTTGAATTATGGTCCCGGCGTCTAGGAGTTTGGAGGAGTTCAGTGACAGTCGTTGTTGGATATGAGTGACACATGATGATGCTGGAGAAGGTACGTAGCGGAGCTGGGGATTGCATTGTGATCTGGCTGGAGTGGATAGGCCTACGGCCTCTCGTTGGAGCCTCGGTCTCGAGCTGACTTTCATTCTGGGCTGGTTGTTGTTAAGACGGGGCTGGTGTTTCAGGGAGCCCGGAGCTTTCTTTCTTGTATGTAGCTGCGCTGATGCTGTTGTGATCTCAGCCGCCGTCGCTGTTGTTGTTGTTTTTGTCATTTTTTGTAGTGGCTGACGATGGTAGTAAAGGTGGTGTGGTATTGTAGTTGAAGAATAGTAGGAGATGTGGAGGATCCGTTTTGTCCGTGAGTAACTTTTGGAGGAGCTAGAGCGGACCTGTCGTTTGTTTCTTCGGAAAACGAAGATAAGGGAGTAATGTCTAGCTAGGCTACTTATAGTGGGTTAGGATAGATCTGATTGGCTAACTAATGAGTGTAGATAGGTGGCCAGCTGCTGTCAATTATATCACGTGCTCCTCTCGAAATTAGTTTAAAAACTTCACTTAAATGTTGAAGTTTGAAATGAAGTTAGGTTAATAAATATTTGGACAATTACACAATTCTAATAATTTTGCCTCTGTACACCAGCACAATGGATTTGAAATGAAACGATCAAAATGTGCTTTAACTGCAGACTGTCAGCTTTAATTTTGAGTGTATTTGCATCCAAATCAGGTGAACGCTGTAGATATTGGAACAGTTTGCATATGTGCCTCTCACTTGTTAAGGGTCCAAAAGTAATTTGACAATTGGCTTCTAAGCTGTTCCATGGCCAGGTGTGATTTAATCCCTCATTACCCCATTTATAAAGAGCAGATAAAAGGTCCAGAGTTTATTTTAAGTGTGCTATATGCATCAACATAAAATCCACAAAGTTTGTAATGAAGTCAAATGATTACAAATACAAAGTGCAGCGTTTTTTATTTATTTATTTATTTTTATTTATTTTAATTTATTTATTTATTTTTTGTATTTTGGAATGGATGTGTGAATTGGTCTTTTCTGGAAAAATTCCGTACTGTCCTCACCAGTGTGAACAGTGCTCTTTTTTTATTTATTTACCTGTAAAGACATCCTGGAAATTTTCCAGATCTTTACCGTTATCACTGTGTGAAAGGGGCTAACGTCAGGTCTAGATCACAGACATTAAGTTTGGTTTCAATACTTCAAACCATTGCAGTGATTCAGCCTGTAATATCATCTGGCAGCATTATATTAAGTTTGCACATATGCTAAATGACAACAGTTTTGTCTATCAACAAATTCCATAACTTTTGGTCTACATGGTGCGAAGATGATCTGAGTCAATTTTAGTAAAGTTTGGACCAACGGTCTAGGAGGAGTTAAAAAAAAAAAAAAAAAAAAAGAATAGTTTGAACAAAATTAAAATGGCGGACAGGAAGTTTGACAGATTATCGCATAATTGGTATCTATATATAATCAATACAAAACATCCATGAAGATACCAGATATGGCCATGATAAAAAGTCCATTGGAGAACATTTGGATCCAGTTAATAGAGCAACTGTACTTCGTGAGCAGTACCACAAAATCACTCAGTATTAACAAAAAGAATTCTAGGTTAGGCTCTAGCCTTTTTCCTCAGTGCTCAACATGTTAAAGTACTTTCAGTGACATTTAACCATAAATGTCTCTCTGTTATTCATGTTACCATGATTCAATGGTACAAGTAAGTAGGTTACTCCTGTGTCTTGACAATACCTGTCATGTGTACAGACCTCAAGAGTTGAGGAGATTTAATTAGGTCTACAACCCTTCTGTAGGAAATGAGTATGGTGGGCTGATGTGTTTCGCTGGCTGCCATCATAGTATTGTTGGGCGAGATGAAGGTTAGGCTAATTTGTTTGACATTTATGTGTCAAACCTCAGTTCTGGTATGACTCTCAGAGAGTGTTTGGTGTTGCAGAAGCGATAGAAAGCCCATGTACTCTTGTGACATGACACAGTGCTAGTACATAGTTCTGTGTATGTGTGTGTGTGTGTGTGTGTGTGTGTGTGTGTGTGTGTGTGTGTCATGAGAGCATCCTAAAGGACAGCAACTCGACAGTCTTTCATCAGTGCAGGGTGGAGTAAAAGTGGATTGTATATAGAGAGTAGGAATTGAAAAACCTGGCATAGACCTACAGCAGAGTGATTATTATTGCAAAAAAAAAATATGTGAGCAGGAGGGTGAAACTAGTTTTACTTCACTAAAATGCTCAGTTTTGAACTAAGTGTTGCTTAGTGACACAAAAAACTTGATTATTTGACTTATTTTTTATCCATTTTGGCAAAACCAATATTGAAAGCAGACTAATAAAAACAATTTATTAGAAATACTTACCAGAATAAACAGTTTATCGTTCCATAACACTGCCCACATAGATATTCATTCAGCAGATTTCACCACATATTAGTGGTGTAACAGATCACAAATCTCACGGTTCGAATCACACTATGGTTTTTGAGTCACGGATCAGACTAGTTTTCGGATTAGCAAAAAAGGGAGGACACAAAGTCATTTGCTTTTCATTTAAACAAAAATATTACTGCAAAAGCCATTGGTTTTAACAAACATAATTTATATTCAGTAAGTTTGTAAAAGATACAAATCAAGAAGAACCAGCTGAAAAGAAGGAAAATACTCAATACGAAAAAGGATGTCTGCTACTGTTGCTGACAATGCTAAATATAAAAAAGCTAACATCTTGGTTATTCTATCATAATTATTTCCAATGAATGATTCAACAATTCACACACAAAACTTCATGTTTCTTTATAGGTTCATCATTTTTTAAAAAATTTTAGTGACATAATTTTGATGGTTGCGTGTCGCCACCCATTGGTCACACAATGTAATTGCTACAACATTCACTAGCGTCAAGTTCCATTGAACAGTGATTTTAATCTTTACCATCTACATCAGTGTTTATATCTGACCTATAAACTGTTCTCCCAGTACTCGAAGAATTAATAAACATGCAAATCATTATCATTCATGTTGTGAATTGATATTGCGGTATTTTATTGTTTAATTGTGCCGCTTTACACTAAATGCATTAATTTAGGCTAAACAAACAGGGACAGAAAACACCTTTTAATAACTTAAGAAAGCATTGATGTTGGTTAACTTTTTTGTCAATATATTTTACAGAGAAGCCAAAAAACACGTGATTTGATAGACGTGGGAGGCAATCTCTATTTTTTATTTTTTAATGTTGGATTAACCTACAAGTTTAAAACAGTTAATAATCCGCAGGTCAAGTGCGTTCTGAACTGTGGATGTGATTTTTACGGATCACAGATCAGTTAGCTTTTTACCACAGTTACCACACCTAAATGCATTGGAATTTGGCAATTTTGGTAGGTTTTGTCTTCACTCATCTGCTGTGTGGGGGGCTAAACTTATGCATCTTATCCAAATCTTTTTTTTTTTTTTTTGTAATTATTTGAAATAGTTGAAATCAGTCTGCATAGGAATATGGAACTGTAATGTGATCAAGATCTGCCTGAAATCACTTATTTAAAAATAATTGCATACATTAGAATATTCATTAGCCAAACAAAATCATTCAACAACAATTCAACACGTTTAACCTTTTATGAACACTATCTGTTCTATTCGATGTGTCCAGAGGTTATCTGCATAACAATTTCACAATATATTTCTGTTTTTTCCCTCTCTATTTTCATTTTTCTCACATTCATTCAGTCAGTCTCGCTCTTTATTTTTCCCACAATTATTTTAGCTATTCAGTGTTTTTTTTTTCTACACATCAAAGTGAACATCATAGAGAGAGTGACAGACGGTGTAAAAAAAATAATAAAAATCTGTTGAGAAAAACCTCTGCAAAACTATTTGTTGCTAATCACTGGCCTTCCCACTGAATGGCTGACTGACTGACTGACTGACTGGCCACACTGAGGTCTGGCTCTCCCTGGAGATAAAACAAAACATAGCCACAGTGCCCCCTGTTGGACACCACCACTGTATCACCTAGGAGAACCAGGCTGTGAATCAGATGAGAGTGTCTGTGTACCTGCATTTAGTCCCCAGAAGATAAATAAATCAAACAGAATCATTAATCCCTTCCTTATAATATTTCAAACCTCTTATGTTAAGGCTGGTGTGCTTTTTATGATTAATAATTAGCATTTGTCTGCCAAAGTCAATATTATTTCCAAATCTTTCCATGCATTTTCAAAAAAAAAAAAAAAAAATTAAATTAAATTAAATTAAATAAATAAATAAATAAACTAATATATAAGCAAATAAATAAAATAATAATAATAAGTTAAAAAATCTATGCAATATCTTTAGGTTAGCATATTCATTTATTTTACTAGAAATATAACTATAACTGATAATACTTGATATTTTTAATATTTCTTTTCTCCTGTTAACCTCTGTAGTGTGATGTTGAAAGGAACAAACATACAACTTACTAGCAAATATAATATATAGTTTTAATAGTACAAAAAATTACCCCCCCCCCCCAAAAAAAAAAAAAAAAAAAAAAAAAAACAGGAAGCTCAATATTTACCAGCAACTCAAATACACACTGAGAGAAATTAAATACATAGACTGATTAAGAAACAAGATAGATGATGCATGTGAAAAATTGTTCTCTCGAAAGGTGTGCTATCATGCCATAAGGAACAACTCCATAGGGAGGGTGGGGGAACAGGAGGACTGAGCACCAGAGTGGAGATGATGGAGGGATGAGCCAGTAGTGAGACTGGAGCAGGAGGATGACAGAGACCCAGAAGACAGCCGAGATGATGCACCATGGTGATTTTGAGGGAGGGAGGTGCCATGGATGAGGTGTGGTGCATGACTGCAGAGGGCCAACTGACAAAGAGGTACCATAGAGGTTGGCTGCAGAGATGAAGAAAGCTGGATCAGGATTTGGCAGGTAAGGGACAGGTAGATCATAATCTGGAAGGTCAGTGACAGGTAGATCAGGATCTGGGAGGTCAGGGATAGATAGATCAGGAGAGCAAGAGTTGCTAGAGGTGTAGTTGATGGAAGACATTGATGGAAGGAACCATTGAAGGTGTATATGAGTCACTGCTGGATGGAACCAGTGGAGGTCTAGAAGAGTCTTTGCTGGATGGGACCAATGGAGATGCAGTGGAGTCATTGATGGATGCAACCAATGGGGCTGTAGGAAAGTTTTTCACAAAACCAGTGGAGGTGTAAAGGAGTGTTTGCCGGATGCAACCAGTAGAGGTGTATGGAGGGTCTTTGCTGAGTGAAACCTGTAGAGGTGCAGGGGAGTCTTTGCTGGATGGAACCAGTGGATGTGTAGGGGAGTCATGGATTGGCGGAACCAGTGGAGGTTTAGGAGAGTCACTTCTGGATAGAACCAGTGGAGGTGTATAGGGAATCTTTGCTGGATGTAACAAGTGGAGGTGTATGGTAGTCTTAGCTGCATGGAACCAGTGGATGTGTAGGGGAGTCTTAGCTGGATGGAACCAGTGGAGGTATTGGAGAGTCAATGCAGGATGAAACCAGTGGAAGTCTAGAGGAGTTTTTGCTTGATGGTACCAGCGGAGGAGTATAAAAGTCATTAATAGATGGAACAAGTAGAGGTGTATTGGAGTCTTTGATTGGCAGAACCAGTGGAAGTGAATGGGGAGTCATTGCTGGACAGAACCACTGGATCCAGTGGACGTGTAGGGGAGTCTTTGCTGGATGGAAAAAGTGATGGTGTATGGGGTGTGTTTGCTAGATGGAACAGTTGAGGTGTAGGGAAGTTATTGATTGACAGAACCAGTAGAACTGTATGGGAGTCATTGTTGGGCAGAACGAATGAAGGTGTAGGTTAGTTCTTGCTAGATGGAACCAGTGGAGGTGTATGGGGAGTCATTGCTGGACAGAACAAGTGGAAGTGCAAGGGAGTCAATGCTGGACAGAACCAGCGGGGAAAGAACATTTCTTTGCATTCATCCATATAACCCTACAAATAATTCAGTGTTTGTTGCAAGATCACCTTCTGATGTGGCCAGGACCTTCTGATAATTCCTTGTACGCTGCAATAACTCTCTCAATTAGTCTTCCCTCCCTCATTGCCATCTTACAGTAGTGAAACAGATGTGTCTCTCTAGCATGTTTACATGAAAAAAAAAAAAAAAAAAAAAAAAAAACATTTGAATACAGTGCAGAAGGCAAGAAAAACTCTGATTTCAGCCCCTGTAAATTTAACCACTGTAACTTCACTGTCACCTAAAAAAGTGCTTGTTTACTTATTACATTATTTATTTTCACATATTGTAAAAATAACAATACTAACAGTGATATCAATGACAATAACATAAAGAAGAAGAAGAAGAAGAAGAGAGTTTCTATTTGATGCTTGAATTCCCCTTTGAATGTCTTAATAATGACTTAAATTACAATGCTAAATAAGGTTAAACAACATGCTTTCCTTAGACATTAAAAGCACATTATCCCTAAATCTTAACTTAAGTAATTTCAAAAGAATGACCTTGGACAACACCAAACTTTTCTTTCTTTCTTTCTTTGCCAGCCTGAACCAAGTTAAACAGCTCCAGCTCATTAATACCATCTGAATATGGACTCATTAAAGCCATGTTGTGTTATTTGTGCTACTACACTGGTGGTCAATGCTTCTCATAATGTGTTGCACTCAGATCAGCTGTTAACACTTTAACTGCATTTGTTTGAGTAATGAAGGAAGACAAAACTGGCCTGAGAACAGCTTTAAAAGGACAACATGTACCTGGAGCCCCAATTATCTTTTCTCTCCTGACAAGACTGCATGTTTCCTCAGATTCCCCTTTGCATGTGTGATTGGGCTCTAATCAAGGAAACAGAATTTTCCCTAAAGGATATGCCTTAAAAGTCAATTGACAGACATGTGGGATAATGATCAAGGCAGCATTAAAATGGATCAACACACACTCACACTCTCCCCTGGTAGCTGAACCTTAGATGAATACACTTGTAATGAGACCAAGGTGTCAAATTAAGATACAGAGTTGAATCAATGGCTCTTTGTACTGTATGTAGGCTGTGATGAATATGCCCACTGATGTCAAGTGTGCACTACATGACCGACAAATTCCCCAAATGATGACTATGACTGAAAAAAAAAAAAAAAAAAAAAAAAACTCTAGTTGACCAGACAAAATTCCCAAATGGGTCACCCAAAAATACTAATTTATGTTATTAAGTTGTTTACTAAAATACATGCTATGTGTACGCAATGTGGAAATAAACCTGAAATAAATGTAGAAAAAAAAAGTAATGTTCTTTTTTTTTTTTTTTTTTTTTTTGACAAATATTTGACATAAAATTTGTGCATACAAAACAAAAATAAAAAATGCAGTGCATGCTTAACACTCTATTATGGAGCACCTATGATAAAAAATCAGCAAAGAGTGTGCTCACAGTCATATTGGAGTGATAGAAACACATTAAGTCTCTTTTTTTTTAAATTTCCTAATGTCAAAATTTGATCCAAATCTCTCCCATTTTGAGGCCCACTGCAACTTGAAGTAGGAGTGTGGATTCCCCGCCAACTGAATTAATTGATAGCTGTGTATTTGCATGTCTCCGTAGTAACTCGTATAATCATATCCACAAGACAGGACTTGTGCAAAGCAACCAGGTTCAAGATTTGTTCAGCTCTCTGTGATCATCTGCACCTCAAGAATGAGATTTACAAGTTTAAAGAATTTGTAGAACAGTGCATGACTGATAAGATTGACAGACTGACAGTTTCACCAATCTATTAGAAGGTGTCATCCTGCTATGTAAACTTGGGAACTATACGCATTGTCACGTCTGACTTCAGGTCTCGTGCGTCACTTCCTTTGTTTTGTTCTTAGGTTGGCAGTATCTGTAAGTAAGTGCGTTTTTAGATTTTGGATGCTGATAACCTGATTTTTAACATAATACAAATAGCACGTTTACACTGAATGGTACAGTATGGTACGGTACAGGTCGGTATGGATCACCTTTATCAGGCTTGTGTTTCCACTGCCTAAAGGTTTCCAAGGGTACCCTTTTGGTGGGCATGGTGAATGACATGTTCCTATTTCATATGATAAGCACTTCTCACAACACAGATACTTTATACACATAAATATGTGTGTATAAATGTTCATTACTAACTTTTCTATGAACATAATTTGATTATAACTAGAGATCAATGAGAGTGCGAAATAGCCTACTGTAACGCCTGAAATTATATTTAAAAATGCAACATACATAACAGTCTCCGATATGTTACCAATTACAGATAAACTACACACAGCATACATTTAGCCCTTACTTGGCGCACAGTCAGTGCAAACCTCTAATCTGTAAATTTAATCTTCACCAGCACATCTAACCTCCGGTAGGAAGTAATTCCATCATTCCAAGTTCATAATAGTTCAAAAGGTAATAATAAACATGACAGTTTGTTCATGGTTAGTTTGCTGAAAGAATCATTTGCTTCTTTGTTTTTTTCCAGCTTCTCCATTGTTTTTTTTTTTTTTTTTTTCATGTCAATAATCCCACACACGTTATTATTATCAGTTCAAGAAGTTCGTTATTTCAAATAAAGACATGCACATGAGTGATTGCGATATCCTTGGAGAAACCACTTGCACTTTCAGATGACCTAGTTACACAAAAACAGGACACGGCAAATTTTGTTCTTCTTGGCTTTGTGGCTGTACATCAAGACAACGACAGCCAACCTTAGTCTGCCTTGGTCACTCTGTCTGAGCTCCAGTGTGCTTCTGTTTAGAGAGTAGAGCCCTACAGAAGGACAACCATCTGTGCAGCAATCCACCAATCAGGCCTGTATGGTATAGTGGTTAGATGGAAGCCACTCCCCTCCTGGAATTTACCAAAAGGCATCTGAAGGACTTTTAAACCATGAGAAACAAAATTCTCTAGTCTGATGAGACTAAAATTGAACGCTTTGAAGTGAATGCCAGACGTTACGTTTGGAGAAAACCAGGCACTGCTCATCACCAGGGTCATACCATGTTTTTCAGCAGCAGGAACTGGAATACTAGTCAGGATAGAGGAAAAGATGAATGCAGCAATGTACAGATAAATCCTGAATGTAAATCTGCTTCAGATGGCTTTGACCTCAGACTGGGGCAACGGTTCATCTTTCAGCAGGACAATGACATAAAGCACACTGCCAAAATATCAATGGAGTGACTTCACGACAACTCAGAGCACAGACCTAAATCCTATTGAACATCTCTGGAGAGAAAATGGCTGTACACTGTCGCTTCCCATCCAACCTGATAGGGCTTGAGAGGTACTGCAAAGAGGAATGGGCAACAATTCTCAAAGACAGGTGTGCCAAGCTTGTGGCATCATATTTATAAAGACTTGTGGCTGTAATGACTGCCAAAGGTGCATCAACAAAGCATTGAGCAAAGGCTGTGAAAATGTGATTTTTCAGCTTTTTTTTATTTATTTTTTAATAAATATGCAAAAAAATAAATAAATAAATAAATAAATAAATTTTTTTTACATTGTCATTATGGGGTATCGTGTGTAGAGTTTAAATAATTTAATCTATTTTGAGGTAAGATTGTAACATAAAAAAAAAATAAATAAATAAATAAAAAATAAGTGAAGTGCTATGAATTCTTTCCAGATGCACTGTATATTAAATTTTGAAAAAGGGGTAAAATAGGTTATCTTTCATAGAAGTCCCAAAAAAATAAAAAATAAAATAAAATTGTTATGACTGTAACATTAGTAACAATATATAAAATGTCATCACCTGGTGCACTTAAATTGAACACCTCTGTGCACTTATTTTATAAATTGGGCACACACAAACACACACACACACACACACACACACACACACACACACACACACACACACACACACACACACACACACACACACACATGTAGGTACCCACAACAAATGTATGAATGCATAAATGTTTTGAGCTGACAGGTACAACTGACTTTTGCCACACTGAAATATGTTATGTGTACACATTTACCTCCAATATGGCTATATATTGGCTATTATATGACAAGAAGCTCTCTAATTGCCATGATGAGGTCATGAAACCTCACACTATCAAACCTTATTTTTCAAAGCAGAAGTAATCTGTTTTCTGTGAATGTGCAATACTTTGCAAATGATTGGTTAGCTGCTGTAGTGAAATAACAAGTCAAATATCAAAATGCAGTAAACTGTAAAACTGTTAAAGCTGCAAACCAGTTTGTTAATAATTATGAAAATACTATTGTGCCATTAAAACAAAACAGCAACTCGCAATTTCAAGCAACATAATGAGTTGTTTTGTAAAGATAAAATTAGCTAGATGTAGTTGACACATTGAAGGCAAATAATATTTTCAAATGGGCATGTTCCCTCTTACAAAGCAAGCAAGGTGGGTAACACATTTACATCAAAACGTTTTATGCATTTTATAAATGTTGATTTTGCATGATAGGAGCTTTGAATCCAAACAACAATATAGCTTCTCAAATGGCAACACAACAAGTTGAGTAAAATTATTATTTGAATTCAGTCTAATTTAACCACTTACCACAATCAATTTCCTCAAAGCATTTCAGTAAATTTATAGTTGTTCAGACTGATTTAGATTTATTAATTTATGCAAAAATGTTTAAGTTGCTAATACTCTAAATGTTTGACAACACCAACACTAGTATATGATTTATGTATTGCCACAATTGGTTTTCTCAAATGTTTTATGCTCTTGGGTTTTTACAGTGTTTTAGGAGACTGTTAGTTTTGATTTATGATTAAAGAAAATAAATACATTTAAAAAATGCTGTAACAAAATCTGCCTAGTTGCTAGAATGCCTGCTAATATTTTGTATTTAAGTGTGATT
This sequence comes from Danio rerio, assembly GCF_052040795.2. Taxonomy (NCBI): domain Eukaryota; kingdom Metazoa; phylum Chordata; class Actinopteri; order Cypriniformes; family Danionidae; genus Danio; species Danio rerio. Next base: position 66,830,916 of record NC_141027.1, read on the forward strand.
TCCATTGACCATGGTTAGCTAACTACTAAAGTAATTAAAACAGCATATAGCCTATACAGTACATCCAGTGCTTTCATTACTGTTGTTCTGCAGATTCTGTTGTACAATGCTTATGCTGCTGTTTAGATAGTGTTTGATGTAGTTTCATACATATACTATCACAATGATCAAATTTAACTTAACTAATGTGGTCTCCTCAGCAATAAACAATTTATATGCTTATTTGTATTGCTGCCTGAATTAAAGCAGTAGTCTCCCCCAAAAAAATGAAGGTCACAGCATAATTCACTTACCCTCAAACCATCCTTATCGTACATTTAAAAATATCCATAAATTACCAGTGATTCATGTATTGTTTATTTATTTATTTTCATTTTATATCATTTATTTATGCTTTTGAATTTCATTTGGGGACCTTGATCTTTCTTCCAGCAACTTTTAACCTTAAAAACTTCAAAACATGACTTTTATTACCATTTTAAATAATGTAAAGTGCTATATTGTCTGAGTTGGTGTTGTGTATTATGGTACACAAAACTTGTAATAAACTGCCAGCATATTTTCTGTTATTTACCAATTTCTCTATATATTATTTCCTATTTATTATACTACTTCAAACTGCTAAAATTTTAATTCAAGTCACTCTGTTAAACTGTAGAGTTAATTTTCAACCTCAAAAGTTAACAGAGCAAAGCTCAAAGTCCCATGATGCAATTCACAACTGGAAAAAAAAAAAAAAAAAAAAAAAAAAAAAAAAAAAAAAAAAATATATATATATATATATATATATATATATATATATATATATATATATATATATATATATAAATAAATAATAAAAACTTTTAATTAACAGATATTCTGTACACTGTATATTACTTTGCTTTTGACTTGTTTTTTAACTTCCTTGCTGTTTATTGGTGTTGGATAGTGGCCTTTTTTATCTTCCAAAAGCACATAAACACATCATAAAACTATCCTGACATAAGATTATTGATGAAGGGTGTAAGACACTATGAATGCATCTTACTTCATGCATCATACATGGTATACATAAGTTGTGCATTACGTGCATTCGGCCACCACCAGGATTTGTGATTTGAGTTTATATTTTTTTACATTATTTAAGGCTTTGGTTGCAAAAAGGCACTGATCCGCTTCATAAGATATGTGTTAGCCCCGGCTGTATTTATGTTAGTTTTACAATGGCTTATGTGCTTTTAGAAGCTACACAATATAAGCCACTGTAGACAACATGGAAGACACAACAAAAAAATAAAAAAATAAATAAAACTAATAAATAAAAAATAAAATAATAATAACAATAATAATAATAATAATAATAATAATAATAATAATAATAATAATAATAATAATAATAATAATAATAATAATGAAGTATTTAAAACTACACTGATGGTGTTTGTCTGACAGAGTTTTGAAGGTGAAACACTACAGAAACCAAACTAACATCAACCCCCCCTCCCCCCGCTGCCCCACCCCCTCTCTCTCTTTCTCTATTCAAAACACAATGACAATTAAGTTCATTGTTTATTTATTTATTTATTTATTTATTTATTTATTTATTTATTTATTTATTTATTTATTTATTTATTTATTTATGTTTTTATTTCATATTATTTATTTATTATTATTTATTTATTATTATTATTTTATTTTATTATTATTATTATTATTATTATTTTATTTTTTATTTTTTGCTGTCAGTTTAGTACTAAAAGACTCCAAAGTCTCAACTTGTACAATGACTATATCTGGCAACATGGAGCCCCACTCTGAAGCCCTTCACTAAGCCTGCTGTGTGTTAATAATGTGAATTCATTCAGCGACATAATTTTAAATAATGTTTCAGTGTAATAAATTGAAATGTTATCTTTAAACATACGAAGAATCTAAAAATCCCGATCTCCATTACCTCGATAGCTGGCTACTATCCTGATTCATAAGAATATCAACTATCACAAGTGTTATTTTGGTAGGAACTTCTTGTTCATGTGAACTTTAAAACACATTAACATGAACTTCAATGATAATGAGTAATTGTAATGTAACATGAGCACGATGGACAGGGTAATCATAACCAAGCAGATGTTTTGTGTTGGCAAAATATCAGAAAAACTGGCTTTATTGGCATCAGATCATATGCATTTAAAGAGACGTATAATAACAGATTGCTTGTTTTTGTTTCACAGAGAAATTGGCCTGTACAATGCACAAGGTTACTTTTAAAATAATGTCACTACAGTTTACAAAATGCATGCTTCACTAAGTAATAAGTTATGCACTTTGCTAGATTACTCAAGATTAGTAGCTTAATAGAACACTTTGAAACACTTATATAGCACACATTAATTTGACATGTTGAATGAATCTGAATTTGACAAGTAATATGCTGTTTCAAACATATTTATTTATTTATTTATTATTTAAAAAAATAACTCCCAGTTCTTTAAGCTATAAATAGATTTATTTAATTAATGGACCAAACGTTGAGTGATACTTAAGATAATCCTCTCTGTGGTGAAGTAAAAGGCATAAAAGTCAAAATTGATAAGGAAACAATCGGCCAAAAAAAAAAAAAAAAAAAAAAAGAATTGCTGAGTCAAAATCGACAGTGTCAATAAACTATGGTTACAGTATGATAAAACCTGACAGAAATTTAAATACAGGCATTCAGAAGCACAGAATACTGCACTCACTGCACTCTAATGAAATGTTAAGGTTTACAATGTAATGAATACATATTAAAACTCTTTAACATTATTGAATGTACATGCTGAACCACAGATATGTGTTGGTTTGCACTTTGTCAGTTCTGAAGTTCAATTTCAAATGGTTTGTTTTATTTTCAAGATCTGAGGTGAACTATCTGCTGCTGCTTTCAGTAGTATGGCAATAATTGTAATTTAAAATGGTATTCAAACTCACATTATTAGCATTTAAAACTGAATAAAGTACATGACCTGTACCTTAGGTGATCATTATCAATTTTCTGTTGTTCAGCTGCAAGAAATAGAAGCTGTTTCTAAAATAGCAATAGCAGATGTTGATCAGAACAAAAACTCATTTTAATATGGAAACTCTTCCTTCTAATGATTGTTTTTTTTTTTTTTTTTTAGAACACAATTTAAATCAGTTTTAAATCAGCCTTTAGGCTCTAGTCAGGCACATTCCTGTTGATGGCATCAATCTGGCAACCTGCACTTGCATGTGTTTTGATCCAGAAATGCAATTCCTGGTTCAACCACTGGATGTCAAAATTACATAATGCACCTTTAAAGATCTAATGCAGGGGTCACCAATCCTGGTCCTGGAGGGCTGGTGAGCCTGCAGTGTTTAGCTCTAACTTGCCTCAACACACCTGCCTGGGCGTTTCAAATATACCTAGTAAGACCTTGATTAGCTTGTTCAGGTGTGCTTGATTAGGGCTGGAGCTAAAATCTGCAGGACACCGGCCCTCCAGGAACAAGTTTGATGACCCCTGATCTAATGAATAAATTACAATCAAATTAATCCCTTTGGTAATCTAAAAAAAAAATCTAATAAAACATGTGGTTAAAAATGACTAACTGTAATTGTAATTTGATATCCAACTATTTAAAATGTAATTTTAACAAAATATAGTTACTTATACTTTTATAGTTTTTAACGTATAACCTCTTAACACATATTTTGTTACTCCCCAGACATATATATATATATGAGCTATACATACCTGAGCTGCATATGTATGCTTATCATTCTCCCTGAAAGTTATCCAATTTTTCAGATATGGCCTTCAGCATAAGGAGAAAAGACCCTTGATCAAATGTCATATTTACTTAGCGATTTACATATTATTATTTGAACAAACATTAACATAATTCCAATTTTGGAGAATGGCCAGTTATCTACTGTATTCAAAGTGAAAGCTGCTCAACTGTTCCAAATGTGCTTGTTTGAATTCTCAGTGGTTACCTGAGGGGTCCTGGGCACAGAGAGAGATTAGTAAGATTTGCTTCGATCCAGAGATTTTGGCACAAAGTGCCGCGCAGCATGTAACTGTAGTCATGTAATGTTAGCAGTGGCTCTCCTCCTAGTTCCTGCCAAAATTCAGCAATGACTTTTGCAAAAATCTGATTTTATCTGTTGACAAAGGTTTTTCCTTTGTAGCACTTTTCATCCAAATCATAAGTGTAACTTGCTTTTGGATACTCAAACAAACTTCTAAACAGAACATCATAAATAACAGGCAATGTTTGTATTTAATTAATTATTATGGTGGGGTAGAGTTTAGTACAGCACAGTATGGTTTGGTACGGTTCATTTTGATCAAGCTTGCGTCTCCAATGCCAACAGTACCTTTTTGGTAGGTGTAGTGTACCCCAGAACATTGTAATTTTGTCTTTCTCACTCAAAGAATAAAGCCACATGGGATGTTATCATCTTGTTTTGTCATCTTTCCAAAGTGGTGGTCCAATACCTTAGCATATTTTAAACTTTAGTACATGTGTAATGTAGCTGTTTGCACATGACTAACATCTCGGAATGTAAGACACTCAAAGTTAAATGCAAATGAAAAACCAATGTGGTTTTACAAAGTTAGCTTTGCGCAGCCTACAATGAACAATGTTTAAGGGCTACAAACAAATACATCCGGGTTAATGAAGTCATTATTCCTTCAGGTTACATGCATACAACCTGCGCAGTGAAGGGGCATGATCAAACGACCTGTAACATTATAGCAGAGAAAGCTAAAATGCCATCAAAATGCTGCTATTTTTACAAAACTAGTTCTGTTTTTGTATTCGGGCTTTCAAAGGACACGACAGAAAGAGAGAGGTGCTTAAAGTTTAATTTTAATTTTGTTCCAGAGAATTATAGAAAAAAATAATCAAATGAATAAATAAATTTATATATATATATATATATATATATATATATATATATATATATATATATATATATATATATATATATATATATATATATAATAGCGTTTGACAAAGCATAGCTTCCAGAATATCTCCTAGTTCAGTGCTTGTTTCAGCCAAAAACTTCTCAAAGAAAGAGCAGCTTTAACCATACAAGAAGCTGTGGATTGTAAGCCACAACCTATCAGTGTTTTAATTTGCTAAAATTGATCTATTACATGTATAGTGTTAATGGTATGTTGTAGCAAAGACATAAACAATGATGTAAACAAAAGGAAATGCTTTTTGGCACCGTTAACAAATTAGCTATATACTCATATTTATCCATCAAACCGCTGTAAACACCCACAATCTTCACACTGCAATGTCTCTCTATGCAGCACCTTTTCCTGCATACCTCTCAGATAACAAACTCACAAAAGTTATGTGAACGTTTCATATTACTTACATATGCTTATTTCGAATTTATATGAAAGCCACTTGTCAGATTTTATTTTAGAGAGCAGGTGGGAGGTTTTAGCTGTGTCCTCTTCATTTTCTCTCTGATTCAGACTCACACTGACACGGCTACACTGACTGACAGTATTTAAACAGCAAAGACACAACATGTGCTAGTACAGAAAAAGATGTGATGCTTCCTGATGACATGGAGCCAATTCGGCGGATCACAGCACATTATGTTAGCTGACCAATCAGAGCCTTTTGATAACTCGGAAACTTAATTGTCCTTTTCATGTTAGCTGAGCAGGTGGTATGTAAAACAACATGATTATTTTATGAGATTTATGAAAAATAACATGATTATATATATATATATATATATATATATATATATATATATATATATATATATATATATATATATATATATATATATATATATATAATCATTTATTTATTTTTATTTTTCATTGTATCTATTTATTTATTTTTGACTACAGATTATATTCTAACTATTTGGCCTTGGCTGTTTGTCACAAAAAAGACAACAAACTTTTTTTCAGCTCAGGTCAAGCATATCTCATTAATGTTTTTTTTTTTTTTTTTTTGACAATGTAAACAGGCATATGTAGAGGAGTGGCCTATGAAGGATATTTCACCCAAAAATGAATAAAATAAAAATAAATAAATGAATTAAAAAAAAAAAAAACATTTACAGATTTTACTTATTAAAATTCTATATTTACTCACCAAGTGGTTATGATCCTTTACGAGTTTCTTTCTTCTGTTGAACACGAAGGAGATATTTTGAAGAAAGCTGAAACATGTAACAATAAATACAGGTTTCAGCTTTCTACAAAATATCTTCTTTGTGTTCAACATAATAAAGACACTCAAACAGGTTTGGAACAATTGAAATGTGAGTAGATTGAGACAATCACTACAAATAGGGCGACGCGGTGGCACAGTGGGTAGCACGTTCACCTCACAGCAAGAAGGTGGCTGGTTTGAGCCTCGGCTGGGTCAGTTAGTGTTTCTGTGTGGAGTTTGCATGTTCTGCTCGTGATCGCATGGGTTTCCTCTGGGTGCTTTGGTTTTCCCCACAGGTCCAAAGACATGTGGTACAGGTGAATTGGGTCGGCTAAATTGTCCGTAGTAGTGTGTGTGAGAATGAATGTGTGTGAATGTTTCGCAGTGAAGGATTGTGGCTGGAAGAGTATTAGCTGCATAAAACATGTGCTGGGAAAGTCGGAGGTTCATTCTTCTACGCCGACTCCAGATTAATAAAGGAACTAAACCGAAAATAAAATGAATGAATGAATAAATCCCTATAAATAAAAAGCTAAAAATGTTGTCTGTCATTAGAAAGCTTCAGTTTGTTATTAAAAGTAGTTCCTAGCACCAGCTAACACCAGCAGAATCTCCCATTTGAGCTTAAAAAGTGGCCCTCGACTAAGGTCTTATATATTTAATACTAGATATCAGGTGCTAACTATGAATTGTAAAATGAAAGCTGTAGGAGGTTTCAACACTCTTGAAGGCTATTTCTATTTATATTTGTGCCACATTTCACAACAAAATAAATATGCCACACACAGTTTAGGAAAACATTTGTGTTATCAGTATGATCATGAGTAACTAGAATATTTAACATCTAAAAAAGGGGGCTAAACATAAGGTAATGTTAAAAAGTTAATTAATGAAATTAGATGACTATCAATCTACTAGACAAACAGTAGTACAGGAGGAATGTGTAAATCAGAGACTAATTACACTATTTTTGGAATGCAATGTGGCATGGAAGCAGGTAAGCAGAGTAGAAAAAAAATAGGTATATTTAATATTAGGAACAAAAACAAAGCCAAGAATAGAACACATATAGATCCAACAAGAGCACATCTGCATGAGTGTCAAAACCAGCACTAAACAACTGACAAAGAATATGAGAAACAATGGTGCATGGGGGATTTTTATACAAAACCATTTTCAACTGAAAATAGAAAACTTTTTAAAGTGTGTTTTGGTTGTCACTTTAATAAACTACACCAAACATACAAAGGTGCAATAAACTTAACAAAGGTGAATAAACACTGTAATTGTCACAATTCCCTGTGATCTACAGCTCGCTTGAGATCTACAAATATGCGACCAAAAGAACTACAAATCTTATTTTACCTGTTCACATACACCTGTTTCGGATCACTGATGATGAACACATCTGAAGCTCATCAGTGAATCCTTAACTGGACTTAAAATACACCTTTCTTTGCAACACACATTATTGAGTCTTGTCTTACCCCATGTTATATTACATATATTACATATAACAATATATAACGTTTTTATTCTTCGCCACCTAGTCTGACCTAGTCTGTATTTTGACTATGTATTTTGGATTACCTTTATTTTTCTGTTTTGACAACTGCATGTCTGACTACTATTATTAAAGAACTGCATTGCATCCTCACCACCATTATTTTGGAAGGATTTCCTTCCATACTGTACATTATTTTAACGTTTTACCTAATATTAAATATATATTTATTAAATATATATTATACAGTATATATATATATATATATATATATATATATATATATATATATATATATATATATATATATATATATATATATATATATATATAAAGAAATAAAATAAATAAAAATTGAAAAATAAAAAGTGTTTCATTTTATTAAGCAAAGGTGACTATTGTGTTTTATGGAATTTCAGTCTATGGACATATTTTTTTTTTATTATTGTACTTAGGTTTGATTGTAATTAGGTTCCAATTACCCAAAATAGCAAAGAGAAATAAAAAAAAATGCATGTAAAAAAAAAATAAATAAATAATTATATAATAATAATAATAATACTACTACTACTACTAATAATAATAATAATAATAATATTAATAATAATAATAATAATAATAATAATAATAATAATAATAATAATAATAATAATAAAGCATCAGTAGCATGCCAATCATGACATTTTGCCACATATAAATAAAGTGTTTGCTGTCTTGGCAAAACCATTCATATCTGGCATCAATCAGCTGCAAAAGTGAGTCTTAAGAGCAAAAGACTTTCTTATATAAAAAGCAATTACACCGAGGACAGTGATGAGTTATCTGTCATTTGCAATTGTAGAGCAATCTCTCTGTTTGCTCCCAGACTGCTTCATCCCTTCATATATCAAAAACCTCCAAGACCCCTCAGAAATTAAGTCATTCAAAGTGTTTTTGGCCAGTGTCATCAGATAATCTCTTGATGTTAAAAAAAAAAAAAAAAAACACACTAGAAATGGCCCATTTCCACTAAATGGTACAGTACAGTAGGGTTTGGCACGTTTTTATGGTCATATCCACTTTCAAGAGGTACTGGACCGTACAACATTTGGGTACCTTTTTGAAAGGGTACCTAGCACATCAAAAGGGTACCAAAAAGTGGAGCTAGACGTGCAGCTGAACACTACTGGTTTACAGGGAAATGTCACTAGCTCGTACACAAGCCAAAAGACTAAAAACAAAGGAACCACCATTTTTAAATACACAGCCGAGACCAGTGGCGTAGCGGACGGGCCCGCAGGGCACGCACCGCGGGGGGGCCCCGCGTGAATAAGGGGCCCCACGTCGTCTCGATTTTCAATAATTGAAAATCCAGGAACCGCAATAATCAAACTCTTGGGAACAACTGTGGTCGGAACCAAAGTTCACATGTCTGTGTTCTCTGAACACCTCTCAAGCAGTGGACTACTTCATTCTGACTGCTTGCCGCCGAACCGCGTCATAGCCAATGAAGACGCGCCGCTGTTTCTCGCCGCCGGTTCTCGTTAAAAACTGAATGACTTCTGGCTACTTTGACGCTCTCGCCGCTTTCAGTTTGTGATCGCTCATTAGTTTGTGAAGGATTCCCTGCGTTGTCGATCCACCCCGCCTATTTTTTCCACTCCTCAATTTGTAACATAGATATATACACTAGATATCGCATAGGGACCCCGAGCATGCGTCTAAAGCGCCGCCACATTGGTACAGTGCTCCCAGGATAAATGTCATTCAACAGCACTAGTCAGGACAGTGTTATTACATGAAGATGCTGGACTTTAGCGCTGTTTACGGGTGTAGTAACGAGCAAACAAAGAAAACAAAGGCAGAACACTTCATAGGTAAGATTAAGTTTTTTTTCTGTTTTTGTATGTTCTGAAATCTGTGGTAATCAGGTAACGTTATTGAGGATAACAGTCACTACATTCATTATAAGGCAAAGTAGCTCCAACTCGCACTAAACACTCGGCTTATGCTAGTTTTGTTGAATAAAATCAGCAAACAATGCAAAAGAAATATGATAACGAGATGCTGCGCTGCCAGGAACTTGTATTATTGTCGGCTAACGTTAGTGAAAGAGTCGTTTGGGGATTCATTCACAAACGAATCGCTCCCTCCGTCAGTATGAGAAGTGAAAGCAGGAGAGGAGGTGTGTTTCAGGACACGGATTAGATCAAATTTAACAGGGAGGGTGAGTAGTACATTTCTGTACACTCAAACAAAGCTTTTTGTCAGGAATGCCCGTGCGGTCACTGATCCATCAATGTAGAAAAGTGACGTAAAATTATAATTTTCATTAAAAAAAATTGCATACTAACATCCAGGAAAACTCCCGATCATAGATATATGTGTATATCTCTGTATAAGCAACCCCCCCCCCTCCCCCCCACATCCGGCCCGCATTCGATACTGTATACATATAATAACAAGCCATCCTCGCCCCAACCGTGCAGTCTTGATGAACAGCCACAAAGCCAAGAACAACAAAATCTGGCATGCCCTTTTGTTGTTTTATGAGGCCATCTAAAAGTGTGATTGGTTTCGATTTCTCCAGAGAGCTCGCAATCGCTTGCTTGCACATCTATATTTGAGATAATGAACTTCTTGAGCTGAGGATAATAACGTGCTCGTGATTATTGAAGTGCTTATGACATCAGATCCCTTCAGAAATGGACAAAAGTGAGAGTGACGTGCAAAAAAAAAAAAAAAAAAAAAAGCAGAAGCTGGAAAAAACAAAGGAGCAAATGATTCTTTCAGCAACCTAAAACATGAACTGCCATGTTTAACTATTATCATCATCGACTTTTAGACTATTATGAACTCAGGAATGATGGAATTACCTTTAAACAGAGATTACATGTGCTGGTGAAGATTAGAGATGAGAGGTTTGTACTGACTGTGGGCTATACTGTATGTTACATTTTATTTTGAACCGAATAAGGACTAAATTTATGCTGTGTGTAGTTTTTCTGTAAATGGTAACATTTGAAGAGAATAAGGGTCTGTATGTGTTCATACCTGTTTGATTTAAATTATTTATTTTATATAATTGCAGACGTTACATTAGGCTATTTTGCAGTAGGCTATCAATGGTCGGAAGTTATAATCAAATCTTGTTTATAGAAATGAAGTTTAACAAACTAATTTCGAGAGGAGCACGTGATATGATTGACTGCAGCTGGCCACTCATCTACACTCATTAGCTAACCAATCAGATTCATCCAAACTCCCTATAAGTAACCTAGCTAAGAACTACTCCCTTATCTTCGTTTTCCCAAGAAACCCCCCATCCACCCCTTCTCCTCCTTTCCTCTTTTGTTGAGGGGAGCTCTCGAGAACACCTGACCCCGTACTCCCCTCACATGCTCTATGGACCTGGTGGGAGCCCTGGGCTCAACTATCTCCGAGCTCAGGGTTCTCTCCCGGGACAGCATGCCAAACCTGCTAACTTGCTAACAAGTTGTCAAACAGTATCTAAGTGTGAACTCTTGAAAGATTAGTTATGAACATTTATACACAACATTTTATGTGTATTCAGCATCTGTTTTGTGATAAGTCTTCATCATATGATATATGAATGACCCCTACAGCTTTACTTTGGTATTTCCTGGAGCAAGAATGTCATCGGCTGAAACTTTCTTTCGTACACCACACCCGCCATTGTTATCTTTTTGGCAGTGGAAATGCAACCCTGATACTGTGCTATAGTGTACCACCCAATGGAAACAGTCTATAAAAAACAAAACAAAAATAAATCTAAAATATAAACAAATGACTGTACATTCCAATGATTTAGGGATTTACTCAATATATTTTATAAAAACAGATGTGCATGTCCACTCTATATTCATAGCATCACAAGAAAGCATGCTGCCGCTAGAAATATGTACACAAACAGAGCTTAAATTATACATAGAATAAGTTAAAAGCTTGTTTAATGTTATTTCCCTTGCTCTGATCTTCAATAACAGTAATGGTCAGAGAAGGTGGAAAATTCTTAGAGTGCCTAAAGCTATATATGTCCAAAACAGCTTACCAGCCCAGCCTATGCAAGGAAGTAACCACAAACAGAAGCATTTTTCTTCAGTTCCTGCTTTCGCTCCCTTTATCTTGTTCACGCCACCTCTGTAAATTTCTTTTCTGACTAGGGGAGCAGGGTGACAGAACAAAATGTGTAAAAGCAGACCTAGGCTGTTCAAATGAATGTCTTTGTGTCAGGACAGACCATGGGAGGCTGGATGAGTGTGTGCGTGAGACGGACAGACAGTGAGAAATGTCTGAGCGCTAGCGCACTCATGTATTTTAAAGGAAAGCGATTAGGTGTGAGGCTTGGATCCACATGGACAGATGAGTGGTGAGCAGTTGATAAGAATGAATGTAAATATACACTAAAAGTGACAGATTAACCTTGGGCAAGGGCAAGTGGAGCATGCGCACACACCTTATCTACACATGCGTGGCAAATTACCATAGAGCTGGAACTTGATACACTAAGGTCTATTTCCTCAATGCTATTTCAGAGAAACTAGTAAAAATGTATATTCTAAGAATAATAAAAAAAGGTTTCTGGACATGAAAACCCACAAACGCACATTAAACTGACAAAATCCAGCCTACAGCATTCAGAACACTTCATTTGCATAAATAGGTTGCGACAGTGGCATTAGGCAAATCATCCGATAGAGAAACGCTGGTGTAGTTTGGGCTGCTATTACACGATACGAACGTAAACAATATCCCTGCTGGATTTGGACAATTTCGGGGGTCCTTTGTTTGCCATTGGAAGCGAACACAAACTAAACAATCTATCTCTCTGTCTCTGTCCCTTGCTTTCTGATGGAAATGATGTGGAGCAGCAGCTATTCGCTTGTAAAAATAGCAGCTCAGCTGAGGACGGCGAATGCAGTTTCTCTCAACAGATGGAGAGCTGAAGCTATGGAAACTGGCAAAGCGTTCCTCCTGCTTTCTTTTTTCTTTTTTTTTTTTGTGGTTTGTCAGGGGTAAATTGAACGCTGCAAAGCATATTTGTTGGCGATTTTGTTTATGCCCCGTCTCTTCCTCTATTGCTCATATAAGCGAAGCGCAGGATGATCTTTGAATAGGATCGCCTGATTAATCGGTCACTTCGCTAATTGAACCGAAATCTAATTTGTTCACGTGAGGACATTTACCTGAGGCCCTTTGTGAATAACATAGCAAAAAGTCTGGCGCTTAACAACAGAACGAGCTCTAATTAAGTGTGTTCATCCAGTTTGACCCCTGGGGATTAACTGAACTGAAACAATCAAGAATGGCATTTCGAGACCCTCAAACGGGTAAGAAATTAATTTATATATGAATTAAGCCATGCATCAACTCAGTCCAGTCTGCTCAGGGAAATGATTATACTCTGGGTTTTCTCTATTCTATTTTCAAACTCTCTGTAAGATTTATCTCAGCGATTCTGAATGAAACAAAGAATAATGACTGTCATGGAAAGAAAAAAAAAAAAACAATAAAAGGAAAAAAAAGCAGCATGTTCTTAGCAAGTTGCTTTTTGAGGCACCCAGGAATGCAATTACTTTATGGTATTTGTGTAAAAGCATTTTTCATCAAACTCCTATTGTGCTCTCTACTAATGCAATCATTTTTTAAGCCAATTGAAGTACATGCTCAACCTGTTTACTAGCTAGCCGGTGTAATTAGCCTGAGTCACAGCAGCAGTTTATAAATATCCAGCACACCAGCTCTTGTTTCAGCAGATAACAAACAAATACTGCCTATAAGAAAACAGCAAACCAAACATCACCGCAAGCAACCGGCTATGTTTAAATGCTTTGCAAAAGTGAAATACAGTTAGCATCCCATCTTATGCTACCATTTGGTTTAAATGTTTATATGCATTTCTGCTGTCTCATCTCTCTACTGTAGAAATAAAAATGAATAAATCAACTAAGCCAGTGCCCCTGTAACCAAAGCTTCGTGAAAATATTAGCTGTTCTGAACATATCAAGATCTTCCTGAGTAATATGAATAAATAAATAAACAAATAAACAAACAAAAATAAACAAAATAAATAAATAAATGAGTGAATGAATGAATGAATGAATAAATAAATAAATAAATAAATAAATAAATAAATAAATAAATAATAAATGAAAAATAAATCTAATATTTTAAAGAGATATTAAAATTTTGAAATAATTTTAGGTTAATAAGGTGAACTAGGCAGGTTAGGGTAATTAGGCAAGTTATTATATAATGATGGTTTGTTCTGTAGACTATTGGGAAAAAAAAAATGCTTAAAGGGGCTAATAATTTTGTCCCAAAATTTTGTTTATTTAAAAAAATAATAACTGCTTTTAATCTAGCCGAAATAAAACAATTAAGACTTTCTCCAGAAGAAAAAAAATATTATCAGACAAACTGTGAAAATTTCCTTACTCTGTTAAAAATAATTTGGGAAATATTTTAAAAATCAAATAAAATCAAAAGGAGGCTAATAATTCTGACTTCAACTGTATATATATATATATATATATATATATATATATATATATATATATACACACACACACACACACACACACACACACATACACACACACACACACACACACACACACACACACACACACACACACACACACACACACAGTTCCGTCTAGTTTTTGAATCTGATTGGCTGATTGATGTGTGATATTCTGCAAAAACAGCACTCAGACAGCCTCTTCACCTTTGTCTAACTTCGCCCACATAGAGTGACAACAGCTCAATAAACTCACCACAGTTTGACAAATATTGCAGCTGTTGGACAACATAATGTACTTTTAAGGCTTTTTAGGTAAGAATGTAATTGTTTAGATTGCAACTATGCAGTTTATTTATAAGGATAGTGACTATTTTATATATTTATAATTTCAGAGATTCAGTGCATTGGCGGTTATTACTGGCAAAGACCGTTAATGTTCTGCCACACGATGGCAATAGAGACTGCATAATAAATCCTTAGGGGATTAAAAACTCAGCATAAATTTTAATCTACAGTTGATCAAACTAGTAATATTCTAGTGTTTACTTAACTTTGTATTTTTCAGGGTTAATTATTGTGATCTCCTGATTGCAACAGAGGAATACCGGGAAATCTCCGTAGACTGATAACATTTCAGACTGTTCAGCCTCATAATCCTAAAATGTCAGCAAAATCACCGGTTTTATATCACTTTATACGTTACGATAGGGAATCATTCAAATACTAGCTGAAGTAGCAACAATTTCTGCTGTTCTGAAATGCAATATCCACTCGTAGCAGTGCGATATGGTTGCATATCATAACTGGTGGAACCATACCAGCCAACACCCCTGTTTTTCATTGGAGTCTCCCGCATTTCAGATGCATCTCCCGCCACCCTCCCATTTTGTTATTTCTCTCAGAAAACATACTTTCATTCCTCCCTTCGCAGTATGAAAACATATGCTTGTTTGTTGTAAAAATTCATAATAATGACCAAAACTACTTTGTGTATCTCCTTACTTGCAAATGTTGCTGGTGTATTCTGGGAAATTTTCTTACTCCTTGGTTTCGAGTGTGTTTATGAAAAATCTTTGTTTGAAGGGATATTTAGTCCTTCCCCTCAGCCCTACGCTTTCAAGCTAAAACAAATTACAACACCCCTACTCCTTCAGGTGAACACGTTAAACGAGTGATAAGGGCAAGGGCAAAGGCACAACACACGCTTCCCACCAGTGTTGATATACAGCCATATTGCCACTGCTGATTTAAGTCACTTATTTATATTAATTTATTTTCTTTTTCGCTTAGTTTCTTTATTAATCAGGGATCACCACTGCGGAATGAACCACCAACTTAGCATATTTTTTTAGTTTTCCACAGCGAATGCCCTTCCAGCTGCAAACCATCACTGGGAAACATCCATACACCCCCATAAACAAACATACACTATGGACAATTCACCTGTACCGCATGTCTTTGGACTTGTGGGAGAAACCGGAGCACCTGGAGGAAACCCACGCAAACATAAGAAGAACATCCAAACTCCACGCAGAAGCGCAAACTAACCCAGCTGGGGCTTGAACCAGTGACCTTCTTGCTGTGAGGTGATCGTGCTACCCCCTGCGCCACCGTGCTGCCCCACTTGTTTATATGAAAAACAATAATTGATTTATTTGATTATCAATTAATTTATCTCTATCTCTATGTATCTCTCTCTCTCTCTCTCTCTCTCTTGCTCTCTATTCTTTCTGCATGTCTGTATGTGTATGCATGGTCTACTTATAGTGTTAGTCAATTATTAAATGTATTTTTTTCATGCCTATTTTTCACACTTTCGCTGGTTTTCTCTGATGTATTTACTCAGGAGTTGTGGGTTTGTTGTCAGGTCCAATAAAGTTCACAGAATCTATTAAGATCAGGCTTAAATTAAAACAGACCTTGTTAAAAACAAACTCCAGCCAGTCTTCCCTAGTGCTGAGATTCTTCTGAGAATACGCATAGCTGCAGATCATACTCACAGTCAGGAATAACACAAGTTTGAATGTAGAGCATGGATTTTTACTCTTATTTAAACACTAATTTAAACGCCAGTATGCTCCATGGTAAGTAGTACAGTGTTGGTTTCATCATCACTCAATGTAACACTGGTTCACCACTATGGAATTCTGTTTTACACAGGTGTTTCATAAAGCTGAATTTCAGTCGATGCAGAATCCTGCTCTCTTCTCAACATCTCAAGAGGCTGTAAAGTTGTGATTGTGAAATCAATGTAGGATGACCCATGCACCCTTTTTCTGACTCTCACTTTCATTTTCTCTCTCACTCGCTCGCCTTCTGCATGCTCTTTATGACTCACACAGCTTAGATTTATCCCCTCCACACCACAGC
>NC_141027.1:66850000-66970000 GCF_052040795.2 Danio rerio
AACACAGTTTTCATCATTTCTGAAAAAAGCTAATCCTTACACCTGGAGTAATTGCTCATCATATTTCTTTTATGCTGTGTAAGACTGTGACATGCATGGGCAAAATGTGAGGTTAAATCTGGTTTAATTTCACAAGAGACTAGAGGTTTGCCTGTGGTTAAGGTAATGACTTTGGAATGATGAAAGTCAACGTCCTGCTGGTTTTAAGGAAAAGTTCAATTCGGTCTTTTTCTTTTAGCAGCTTCAGGCATGTAGACTAAAGAGCAAAGTTTCAGAGACTGTTAGTCTTGCCTCAAAGGACCAATTAATGAGCACTACCTATGACCAAGCCTTGCTGTTTGAGACCCCCATGTTTGGGTTATAATGGAGTTACCCATTTTAGTTATTCATTTAATATATGAAAAAAAAACAAAACAAAAAAAAAACAATAGAGTTCAAACAAACAAACAAGTTCAATTTATTCGATAGTCAAAAACCAACAGTGCACTACAGAAGAACAAAGAATCATAAAGTAGTTTTTGCTTAAGGACACTCCATTAGAGGTCACATATTCAATGACAATGTTATTAAGTATTTAAAAAGCATAGCTTTTGTGATGCCATAAAGGTCTGTAATTTTTTTTAGAAATTGCCATATTCTCTTCCACAGTCAATGGAATGTCAAAAAAAAAATAATAATAATAAAAAAATATATATATATATATATATATATATATATATATATATATATATATATATATATATATATATATATATATATATATATATATATATAATCTGCCAACAAAAACATACCTTACACTGGTAACCAGCATATATTATTCAGTGAGCTAGCTATACCATCCTTGTCTATCTTGCTATAAAACTGCAAGCACCGCCAGTGATGCCACTAGGATTTCTTTACCCCCTTCATATTGACTTAGGCCCCTATAGACATCCTCGTAGAGGAGGTTTTGACTGGCAATGGTGTAATCATGTCAGTCCCCTGCCCTTTTTGATTGTGTTTTGCCCACAGCAGGGCTGTTGGAATCGTCCAAGGCCATCCCCTTTACAACGCCCCTGAAGCTGTAACTTTGCAGTCAATGCAAGTCCATATTGAGCTGTGGAGCTCATGTCAGAGACCAGGGCATGTCTCCATTCTGCTTCAACTTGATTTCCTGCCTGGTACTTTGTCTGCCTAAAAACGTGACTTGAGTATTTCTTAGCATGTAAACAGTCCCGTTGATTGACAAGCCTGCTGTTATGCCATTTTCACAACGTGTGCGTTTAGAGCCTTTCTTTGTACAATGTAAATGCAGCTGCCCTGCAGGTGTGAACCCCCTTGCCGTTAAACCCCTGTATAAAAAGGCTGTTTGTAAAGGTTAGGCGAATAAGAGAAGATGTGTATTGAAATTCAGCACCACTTCACTGCAAACTCAGGAGAGGCCGTCAGAAGATTAATGAGCTATTGGGCTAGAGTTGTGCCGTTTCTCATGCACAAGGCCCACATTAGTGAAATAATTAATTTTACAACACTAGGGTGCTGTGTCCCTGCCGAGGCATGGCATGTGGCTATGATAAGCATTCACTAATTAACCACCTAAAAGAAAATGGAGGTGCAAGCCACCTTTTGACATTCAAACATTTTGGAGCAAAACAAGCTTTCGGCAAGAATGTTTCTGTGTAGCAAGTGATGCTGTGCTACTTCTGCATTCACTTTTAAAATACAGGCCGCTCAGTGGGTTTTCGATAACGCAAGAGGGCAACAGATGGGCAAAACTGACCCCTCACCCCATGGCAATTTATTTGTTATGGTAAGAATGTGTAAAGAACAGTCTCACACTACTTCAGCCTACAGCCAATATGCCTGAATGCATATGCTTATTTTTCTTATTTTCTAGACATTTCATCTGTGCATTTCTGTGCAACAGAAATTAGCAAACATTAGAGTCAAGTGAGGGATATGATAATACCTAAATGCATAAAACATGTGCTCAGTAACTGTGTGTGTGTGTGTGTGTGTATATGAGAGTGACTCACAGGTAAAAACACTGTCATTGAGGATGCGGGAATTTATATTTTTCTGAACTCTATGACGGTTTTAAGCTCGATGCATTATTAATGGCGCCAGCTCAGGAGCAATTTCAAACGGTGCATATTTGAAAAGATGAAATATAAGAAAGATTTTTGGTGTACTTGAAACTTGAGAGTTTTTTTGAAGCTCTCGTGTGCGTGTGCCCACACTTATGTGCTGCTTATGCATAAATGTGTGGGAGTGTTTGCTTGTGTGCATAAGCAAGTGTCTACTAAAAAGTAGGTACTAAAACTAGAATCCAGACCTTGACAACGAGTCTATCTCAGAATCCCCCCTTTAAAAAAATGCAGCAATAATATCTATGAGCCAGCCACAATAAACAAGCTGAAAAGACTCCGTGTGGACATCAGCACTCCACAGGAAATCCATCTTGCAGTCTCCGGCAAGCTAAAAGACTGTACTTTCTTCTGACAAGGAAAAAGCGCACACTACACAATGGAAAATAGCATGAGCTTCACTGTTAGGAACATGCTGTTATAGATGGTTGAGGAAACTGTCAACATAGCTCTTGGCTATCGGCCTACATACCTCAGATGGGGCAGTCACTGTAGTCAACATGTACACATCAACCTTGCGCTCCTCAATTGAGATTGTGCTGTGAGGTTCAGTTTAGAACCACAAGTTGAGAAGCTTCTGAACCATAAGTTACTTTAGACACTAGGTTTACATTTGTTGTTTGACTTTACTTTGACAGCAGAGAAACCAGATAAACTACTTGGGATTTGATTCTGATGTATTGTATTGAGAACTTGCCAGAAACAAGGCAGAACTAACTCAAGCTAACGTGTGAATTCTTTAAGACCTCACACTCGTATATATCTTATTTAAACACTGATCTTGACTGAAACTAATCACTGTCAGTACAGCTTCTTCATAGTTTACTGATCACAATGACATCAAAAAGTTGTTGGTCCTGCCAATCTTCTTTTAACCAAAAATACATGGTCACAAAAGTAATGTCTCTTGCCAGGTCTGTAGAAAAACCCTAGGCAGGATCAGGACTACTCAACTATCTGAATGAAGTTTTGTTAGAAGATGAGTTTATTATATAGACGCAATGCCTTTAAAATAAATGCTCTATGTGGCCATTGTTTATTTAGCTATCAGTCATGGGACATGCGACATTGGTAAATTTAATAAGCTAAATTGTCTGTAGTGTATGTGTGCATGTTCTGGTCCTCCAGGTTGGAGGTTGAGCGTTGGGCACCTTGTAAAAATTAGATATTACGAAACACCATGGTGCAGTTAAAAATCAACTTCTTATATATATATATATATATATATATATATATATATATATATATATATATATATATATATATATATATATATATATATATATATATATATATATATATATACTCACCGGCAACTTTATCAGGCACACCTGTCCAGAGGGTACAATTCATACAGGTTCACAAAAATTGGACAATAGAACATTTGAAAAACGTTGCCTGGTCTAATGAGTCTCAATTTCTGTTAACGGTCAGAATTTGGCGTGGCATGGATCCATGCTGCCTTGTATTAATAGTTCAAGCTGGTGATGGTGAAATGGTGTGGGGGATATTTTCTTGGCACACTTACAGGCCATTAGTTCCAATTGAGCCTTGTGTCAAAGCCACAGCATACAGTACCTGAGTATTGTTGCTGACCTTGTCCATCCCTTCATGACCACAGTGTACCCATTTTCTGATGACTATTTCCAGCGGGACAACTTGGCATGTCATAAAGCACGAATGATCTCAGACTGGTTTCTTGAACATGACAAAGAGTGGACTGTACTCAAATGGCCTCCACAGTCAACAGGTCTCAATTCATTTGAGCACATTGCATCATGGATGTGCAGCGAGCAAATCTGTAGCAACTGCGTGATGCTATCATGTCAATATGAACCAATATCTCTGAGGATTTTTTCCAGTACCTTGCTGATTCAAAAATTATTTTAATAATTTAATGAAACTTGTGAGATTTGCATCTTGCCACTGAAAGCTTTAAGCATTGACACTTAAAAAAAACAAGTTTGTCATAAAAAAAGGATTGATGTTTTTAATAGATATGTCTAAAGAAACATATAACTTTATATGATGAACATATTTCATTAGGACTTTTGTTCGCAAATAAACATAGAAAATAAATCAAATGATGGCCAAAGACAGCTCAATCACACCAGAGTTACAAGAAAACTGTCAGCTTCTATAAGCTCAAAGAAATAAAAGTATGAGAGCTGTCACTTTTCAAAGGGTACACAAAAGGCCCATATTGATACATCAAGGATACATGAACTATTGTTACATGAAAAGTACAAAAGTGCACCTTGAGATGTTGGGATCTGAGAGGTACCAATATGGACCCTTTAGATCCAAATGTATAACAGATCTCATATCTTTATTTCTGGGAATCCGTTGGCCAAATGTAATGTAAGTGAATGTCTTTAACATTTTAAAGCAAATTTACTTATATTAAGTACAATCAAGCAAGGTGGCAACGCAGTGGGTAGTAGTAGGTAGTGCTGTCACCTCACAGCAAGAAAGTCGCTGGTTCGAGCCTTGGCTGGGTCAGTTGGCGTTTTCGTGTGAAGTTTGAATGTTCTCCCTGCGTTCGCGTGGGTTTTCTCCGGGTGCTCTGGTTTCCCCCACAGTCCAAAGCCGAATTGGTTAGGCTAAATTTTCCATAGTACATAAGTGTGGATGAGTGTGTGTGAATGTTTCCCAGAGATGGGTTGCTGCTGGAAGGGCATCCGCTGCATAAAAAAAAAAAAAAAAAAAAAAATCTCCAGATTAATAAAGGGACTAAGTCAAAAAGAAAATGAACGAATGAATCAAGCTAGTTGTAAAACATATGGTAACTGGCCCAGATATGTAAATGCTATTCTTCATCACTCAACAATACACTGTGACATATTCTCTTTGTTGGCAGCATTTTTGAGACTGACAGCAGGAGTAATCCAAGCACACACACTGTTACAAATAAGCAAATGTACAGTACACACTGCTACTTTTGATTCTGTAAAACAAGCTAATCAGTTAAGATAAGTGTTGTTATTATTATTATTATTATTATTATTATTATTATTATTATTATTATTATCATTATTATTATTATTATTATTATTATTATTATTATTATTGTTATTATTATTATTATTATTATTATTATTATTATTATTATTATTATTATTATTGTTATTATTATTATTATTATTATTATTATTATTATTATTGTTATTAATTAATTATATAATAATAATAATAATAATCATAATCATAATAATAATAATAATAATAATAATAATAATTTAGATTTGAAGCCTGACAGATCACTCTATAATCACTCTATCAATTGTACATTATACACGCATTACTTGAATGACAAAATGAAGACAGTATTATCAAGTAAAAAATATCCTGTTTGTGTAAAAAACAAAAATTGTGAAAAGTGTGTGTGGCTGGGTGTATGTGTGTGCTTGTTTATGTACTGGTTTGGGTGCTTTACAAGCACATACATTTGTATACATGACATGGACATAACTTAATTATTTTACCCTTAAGGTGGTTTATGAGGACATGTCTGTTGACCTTGTAATTCAGAACATACCTAAAGACTTATGGCATTTAAAATATCCACAGGTTTCCTGTGAGGGTTAGATTTAGAGATAGGGTGGCATGGGGCCATAAAATAGAGCTTTTTTTCTTCCAGTATAAATTGTAGTACACCTATAGAGAGTCCTTATAAACCACCAATACCATTGTGTGCGTATTCCAGAACAGGGATGCTCATGAGATCATGTGTACTACCTTTTAATCTTGACCATGATGTTCAGACAGCACAGTAGGCATTTAATTGGCTAATTCAGAAAAAGAGAATGTGTATTTACTCAAGATGGGAGGATTTGTAGCATGCAGATAAGCAACTGGTCAACTGCTGCTGTGCTACTACAGATGACAGTTCTGGATATTCACACAAAGTGCATTTGAGACATTGCAGGTAACCAGATCAAAGGTATTCTCAGACATGTCTGAAGACGGTGAGAAGACATTCACCTGCCAGACGAAAGACAAGAGGAGTTAAATGAAAGGAACTGTGTGCTATCACCCACCAGGACCAACTAAAAGATGCGAACACAGATGGAAACCGTTACTCCCACACTGACCTTATCGGTCCAAGAGTGCACAGCTCAGGAAAAGAGATTCATTGTAGTAGTATGAGAAAACAGAAGCCCTGCAAGAGCTTTAAACAGATTTTTTTTTCCTTTTTTTCCCTGCTAATTTTAAATTCCTTTCCTGTCTGCCATGTTTGGACAAACCAAACAATCTGTGCTTGATATATATTGAATAAATGTTGCACCCATGCAGCTTAGCCACTCAGTTAAACAAATTAAAATGTATTTTCTTTTTTCTCTCTGATAGCTGGACAGGTATCACAATGTTTACTTTTAAGGGGCATATGTACATTCAATTTAATTTCAATTAAACTTTATTTGCATAACACTTGTACACTGTAGAATATAACATGGCAGCTGAAGAATAGAGAATAAAAGGCTATAATAATAGCTTATTTTATTGCTATAAAACATGCTAGCAATTCAGGCAGGTATGAGAGCAGTGTAAAACGCTGGTGTATTGCTAGTTACTACAACATCCTTGCAGTACATGAAATAGAACCACAACAGTGTTCACAACAGAAATCATTCAATTAAATATTAAAACTCATATTTGATTAATCTTTCCCTATGTAAATAAAATATAGGTTCAGAATTAGGATAAGCTTTTCCATCCTCACTCTTTAAATTCATGTAACAAATATGGTCGATCAGAAACATAATTAGTTTGCTTTTATTTAACAACTAACACAGCGTCAGCTTCTCCCATCCAGAAAATACAAAGGAATTCTATAAGCTCCTTGATTAAGACGTTTTTAAGATGTTTTTAATTTAAACTTTTATTCTCCTTTTGTGTAATCAGGTGTTTTGCAAACAAGTCTCTTGTTCATTTTTTAATATTATGGTTTGGATACTTCTGTAATGTCACGGTTGTGGTGGGGAAAAGGAGCGAGGACTCAAGTGCAAAGAAACAATGGGTATTTATTAATAATAAAATAAAAATAAAAAGCAAAACAAAACTACCCCGAGGGGGAAAACACTACTACAACAAACAAAAATTCAAACAAACAAACTTGACTGGGCAGGCACGACAAGGCAGGACTGGACACAGCAAGACAGGTAAACATCGACAACATATGATGACGAACTCGCAAAGGACTGAAAACATGAGGGGGATTATAAAGCAAAAAGTAAATTGACACACAGGTGAACATGACAAACTAATAATGGGTTAACAAGGAGGGTGGGACTAGACAATAGACGGGAGAGCGCATGACACAGAGAGACAATACAAGCCATGCGCTCACATAACACAACACTGAAGCACACGACAAAAGCACGTGACCACAATGTAAACACCGAGCCACGTGCTTTGACAAAAGACGCAAGACACGAGCACACGATGAATGAAAACTCACCATGCGCTCACATATGCAGCATGCATGCTTCATCCCAGCGCCGACCAAAACCGAAACCAACAAGACTGAGACGCTGGGAATGAAACACCATGCTGCTGACAGACGAAAACACAAACACGAGTACAAGAGCGCACGCGTCTGAGGGACGCAGAGCGCGCACGCGGCCGCGTCAAGCAGGAGCGCGCACACTCTGCGTACACCCACGACGGCGCGCGCGCACACAGAGACAGAACCAGGACCAGACACGAGTAGTGTCAGAGATCCGCCACCAAAACAAGAATTTACAAGATCAGAGTGGCAGAACCCTGACATGTAATCAATGTTAGCTCAATCACAGCTAAACAAGATCATAGATGGTTCTTGTTTGATGTCCTTGCAAAGCTAATTTAGTGTAATGAAAATTGTTTACATGTTACGTTAATACGTTTACAACATATTAACATTTTAAGAAACATTGAATATGTCTGCATCCGTTTACACCCAGGATGCCTATGCAAATCACTACACTTTGGAACAAAGACTATAAAATGGGAACTAAAGAAAGTTTAATTTTTTTGGTCAACTCTGCTCCAGAAGTTGAGTACAAAACCATCCTTATAAAAGCTGGTAGCCTAAGGCCAGAATCTAGATAACTAGAAGGTCCAGACCAGAGAAAGACTTAAATCCAGAACTAGCACCCCAGGAGAACCCCAGAGGACTCCAGGGAGCAGGCGGAGACCTAGACAAAAAAGGGTTAATCGCACAGTTCAGAAATTTCCATCTCCCATACTTATCTTGCTTTCTTTTCCATCGAGAAATTTGAGATGTGAAAAAGATGCCTCTTGTGGATTTGCGAAAACAAAAACTGCACAAATACGTGCCACCCAGGACATATTTTGCAGTCTCCAGAAATGTCCATGGGACTGCATTTTCAGAATGAGTGTGGGTTGAAATGAACAGCACCTAAGTTTAATAAAATATTTTAGAGATTTCATTTAGAGTTTAGTTAAATTGAGTTAAATGCTAGAGTCTTATTGCTTTACCATATGAAGTCAAAGCATTTACAAACAGTATATCAGCTTGTACAGTTATATACTACTATTAGGCTAAATTATCCAATACTTTTGGTCCGGTTATTTACAATACAAATCTGAATATTATGAAGTATTTAATAGATTTTGAAGTGCCCATGATATCAATATTGTGCAGGTTCAATAACATGGTTTAAAGACTTATAGAACATCAGCATATGTCTGCTCTCTTCTGGATTATTGTAACTCTTTCTACTTTGGCATGTGGAAGTCCTTGCTTACCGGATGTACAATACTTTGTTGCAAGATTCCTAAAGAGACGGAGGACATCTGGCTGTGTCTAAAACCACCCACTACTTAGTAGGTACTGCATTTGAATTTAAATTACTACTTGGCTGTTTCGAAAAAAGCATTCTATACAGTATAAATGTAAGAAGTATGAATGGAATTCAAATATTTTGTTATGTACTGTTATTTATATCTGATCCCATAATCTTTAATAATAGGTTCATTAGAGACCCAATACAACACAGAGTTTTCATGTGTTTCTCATGGGCAGGATCTCGACATTCTGAAATTAATCAAAAGATGCAGGGTTAACTAATACCAAATTACAACTTGCTAAATTAGCGATAACTAAACTTGAATAGTTTACGATCTGAAGTGCCGACTGCTCCAAACAATTTTGTCTCGTCCAATCATTTGGATATCATGTACACAGATCAATGTAGAACCAGCCTTCACATAATCTACTGGATATAAAGGATTTCAGGAAAATTCAGAATAAATCAAAACTTAACACTTCATTTTCCAGATGAAGGTGTATCATGCCAATTACAGAATCAAACAATAAAAGCCGATTCAGAAGTAAATTTACAGCATCAGTTACTTAAAGATAAATCTAAGAGTAGAGATGGAAGTCCAAATTATAGATAGTGTTGCGCTTGAGAACTCTGCACTTCAAGCCGGTCTGGATACAGACTTGCGACCCAAAGACATTTCGTCCGTGTCTTTAAATACCCTATGAAAGCAATAAATGATTCTTTTGTCAAAGTTAACCAGTGACTTAAAGATTTACTCATCTGTTGGGATATAATCAAACATTATCAAAGATGGTGACACAATCTGGGTACTTATTAATATCAGAGAGGAAGGAAAGTTCAGCAAAGAGGGAAAAAGAAAGTCTATTCTGGACCTTTTTCATCAGATTCAAGAGTTTTTTGTTGTTTTATTACAGTGCACATTTTAATTCAGAGTAAAATCCATCCTTACAGATGCGGGTATGGTAGTAAGGTACTAAGGAAGGTAAAGGTCTTTGAGAATGAATGAAGTGAAAGGAAGAATCATACTGAATAACAGAGTGGGCATGGTAAATATGCTGGAAATCCTAGATGTAAGATGTAAAGATATTGTATTATCAAGGTTATGTCATTAGAAGCTATTAGGCTGTGTGCTTTCAAGATATCATGATTGTATCAATTTCTGCTTCCTCGGTCAGAAATCTTTTACGGATGCTGGTAATAGCTTTTCTTTGTACAACACAGAGGTTTGGAGTTATGTGCAGGTCAAACAGGGACTACTCCTTCTGGCTGCTTGATTAATACCACACAACAGCAACACATACAGGACACACACACACACACACACACACACACACACACAAACACACACACACATACTGTCACTCTGGTGCCAAGACCTTGAGTCCCTGCTTAGGCAACAGATGGACATTGTCTGTGGACAGATTAATGTGTGCTCTAGGCCCCTTCTTCTAATCCCTGGATGAGGGAAGAGCAGGGAGGGACTTTTTCATCCATTCAGTTCTTCCTTCCATTCATACACAACAGGTGTTGCATGTTTCACACACTCACATGCATGCAGATTTAATAACTGAAACCAGAATACATTTTTAATTCTAATATATTCATTATTTAATTCATTCATTTACCTTCAGCTTAGTCCTTTATTAAGCAGGGGTTACCACAACAGAATGAACCGCCAACTATTCCAGCATATGTTTTAATCAGCAGATGCTCTTCCAGCTGCAATCCAGTACTGGGAAACTCTCATACACCCTCACATTCAATTCACCCATAATGCACTTTGGACTGAAAAAAAAAAAAAAAAAGTCTGATTTTGGTGACACTTCCTGAAAATGCTTAAGACAGTACTGTGTACTATTTGCACAGCCATTTGAAAACTACAGTAAAGTTAGACATCACTGAATTTAGTGAGGTATCTGAGTACAAGATGCTGAATATGTTTCACATTTTTACTGCATTTGCTCTTTACAATCCTAATTTATTCACAGCATTGTCAAAAGAATACAGTTTTTCTCAGTCGCTTTGGTGCGTTTCTCACAACACTAGTGCATTTCTGCACACCAGTTAATGCATTTCTCAAAACACTTAGTACAAACCTAGCTGATAACCAGCAAAAGTGCGTCACATGCTCAAAATGGATAGTTCATTTTTCGAAAGCAAGTATTCATCTCAATTAAAGTGTCAGTGTCATCAAAATGAAAAGTTCTGATACCATTGTTTATGAACAAGATAGTCAATTGGCTTTGTCATGTTTTCATTATGACAGTCTGTAAGTTTTTTCAATGTAAAAAAGTCAGATTTTGGTGACACTTCCTGAAAATGCTCAAGACATCACTATATACTATTTGCACAGCCATTTGAAAACTACAGTAAAGTTAGACATCACTGCATATAGTAAGGTATCTGAGTACAAGTCACTGAATAAGTATGTTTCATATTTTTACAGCAGATGCTCGTTGCAATTCTAATTTATTCACAGCATTGTGCAAAAGATTACTGTAAATACAGCCTTTATTTTCTCAGTTGCTTTGGTGCATTTCTCACAACACTATTTACATTTGCACAACAGTTACA
The DNA here is from genome assembly GCF_052040795.2 of Danio rerio. Lineage (NCBI taxonomy): Eukaryota > Metazoa > Chordata > Actinopteri > Cypriniformes > Danionidae > Danio > Danio rerio. The sequence goes on from NC_141027.1 coordinate 66,861,498, forward strand.
GTTTTTCTCGATTGCTTTGATGCATTTGTCAACTGAAACTCCACATTTTCAAAACAGTTAACACATAGGCCTAAACAGCGGCACTCATGGTCAAAATGACACATTTTGCTTGCAAAAGGCACATATCATGTCAAAACATTTAAAATATGAAACAAAAGCTAGTTTTACCTTCAAACAACACAACTCGCAAACAAGTTTATGAGCTTATAGCCAATGGCATTTGTTGTCTTTCTATTTGGGCTGTCAAATTTGCCTTTTTGCAAAGAATTGGATCAAGAATAAGATATGCTTTGATTAAATATATATTGAATTCATGACATTTTTCAAACTGCGGCTGAAAACTGAAATACTGTATGTAAACAGACAAAAGTAATAAAATACTGTAAATATTAGAGAAAGCACATGTAAAGTAATATACAGTCAAATCTATTGGGAGTATAGGACATAGCCATATTGACCTCCTCCATCAATGCTGGCACAGAACAACACAGACCTTCCATCGTTTTTATAAGGTTTGCAGACTGATGGCTAATTGAAGATTTGTGTGAAGGAGTGTCAAACCAGTGCTTCAGTGATTTCATACTGATGTTGGTAGTTTTTAATAGTTAGGAATAGATGGTTTCTGTTTGGTTACCATAACTAAAACAATGGAGTTTGGACTGCTTGAATGACATCTGTGTTAACTGTTTTGAAAAATGGTGGGGAAAATGTGTCAACCCAATGAGAAAGGGGTTACACATTTGCAAGACCTGTCCTCTGCTCTGATGGGATAGTGATAACAAAAATGAAGAGGAACCTAGTTTCTTTAACCAGGTCAAAGCAAACTAGAAAAACTGTAATGCATTTCTCAAAACAATTAATCATTTGTGCACATCCTAGTAGCAGTTTCTTATTCTTTTCAACAAATTGTGAATGCTTTCGGACATGCATCAATTGCTTTCACACAACTCTCTGCTGTTTATAACATTATCATTTGCTTATGTCATGTCAGTCAAAATTAACTAAACTTGTAAATGCTGAATAGTCATTCCATATAAAACTAACAGTCCTCATTTCGTTACTTGAGTCATCACATACAAAAAAGGTGTACTAGTTGTCAAAATCTGTCAAATTTTATAAAACAAATTTAAATCTTTATTTTCCTAAAAATGTATTTAAAATTGAACAATTTGATGAATGATTTACAGACCTGTGTATGTTGTAGGCTCAGTTCCAATATGTACTGCAATATTGTGTACAGTTGTGCACAGCTCTACCTAAAGGGAGTTTATGTTTGTTGTAAATAAGGGTGTGTTTATTCTTTTGCACAATGCTGTGAGTAAATTAGGATTGCAAAGAGCATCTGCAGTAAAAATGTGAAACATACATATTCAGTGTCTTGTACTCAGATAACTCACTCAATGCAGTGATGTCTAACTTTACTGTAGTTTTCAAATGGCTGTGCAAATAGTATAGAGTGCTGTCTTGAGCATTTTCAGGAAGTGTCACCAACATCTGACTTTTTTGCATTGAAAAAATGTCCAGAGTAAACTCATAATGAAAACATGACAAAGCCATTTGACTGTATTGTTCATACACAATGGTGTCAGGACTTTTCATTTTGATGACACTGACACTTTGATTGACATCAATACTTGCTTTCGAGGAATGAACTGTCCATTTTGAGGATGTGACATGCTTTTGCAGGTTATCAGCTAGGTTTTGCAGTTTGTACTAATTGTTTTGAGAAATGCATTAAATGTTGTGCAGAAATGCACTGATGTTGTGAGAAACGCACCAAAGCGAAAAACTAATATTTTTTACCGCAGATGCTCGTTGCAATTCTAATTTATTCACAGCATTGTGTAAAAGAATACTGTAAATACGGCCTTATTTACAACAAACATAAACTTTCTTTGAGTAGAGCTGTGCACAGCTGTAAACAATATTGCAGAACATATTGGAACTGAACCTACAACATACACAGGTCTGTGAATCCTTCATCAAATTGTTCAATTTTTAAGACATTAAAAAATAAAGTTATAATAAAGTTATTTCTTTTATAATAAAATAAAGATTTAATTTTTTTAATAAAATTAGCTTGACAGATTTTGACAACTAGTTCAACATTTTTGTATGTAATGACTCAAGTAATGAAATGAGGACTATTAGTTTTATATGGAATTTTGACTGACATGACATAAGCAAATGAAAATGTTATAAACAGCAGAGAGTTGTATGAAAGTAATTGATGCATGTCCAAATGCATCTGCAATGTGTTGGAAGGAATGGGAAACTGCTACTAGGATGTGCACAAATGACTAATTGTTTTGAGAAATGCATAAACTGTTGTACAAATGTAAATAGTGTTGTGAGAAATGCACCAAAGCGACTGAGAAAAACTGTAAGTAAATAAATAAATAAATAAATAAAGATAAATAAATAAATGAATAAAATAGGGGCTTTCACACTTTATGGCATTCACATGTACCTGTTAAATCCAAAATAGCAAAATCAAGTAGCAAGCAAACACTACTAACAAGGCTGTTGACTTCTTTTTGTCAGTGTATTGCATCTATTGCAAGTTCTGCATTATTTACAGTTACAGCATAACGAGGAGTAAGTAAAACCTACAGGAATGGGTCAGGCACTCCCATTGTTCATTTTGGAAGCTGATTTTTTATGTATGTGCCTTGGGTTACCTATTAGAATAAGCTCACTATCCCCCATTGTCCTGTGGTCCCTTTATGCTGAGGAGTTTGATTTTATTCTTGCACTAAGCTGTTTCATGGCTTACATGCCCCACTGCACTGGTATTTACTCATTGCTTCGTTGTCTGGAGAATTTCTCCATTAGAATCCACATATTCCACACACACACACACACATATATAAAAGAGAAAAATCAATATGCAGCAGTTCTCGTGGGTCAGGCGTGGACTTAAATCAGCACAGAACCACACAGTACAATCGCTTGAAAGAGTCCATTGCCTCTCTCAGGGCTGCAAGGGTGGGCAAAATCATCAAGCCCCAACACACCCTTCCCACCATCCCAAAGGAGCTGCCAGAACAATGCGTGCTATCTTGCTTGTCTTAATAAACCTGATAAAAAACACACACACATACACCCCATAGACCTGTGTCATATGTCATCTGAGCACACTAAAGCCACTGTTAACCGACAGCAGCCGAAAATTACGCTCCAACCTCTCTACAGGGAAAGAGGGGCATTCCATTACAAAGACAACATAACACCACTGTAGACGCTGCTTCCATCCTTCCATCTATCTCCTTCCCTGTCTTCATCTATCCATCTCTCCTACTATCTTCTGTTTCCACCGCTCCTGCTTTAAGCTCCTCTCCCCTGTTGTGTAGAAGCGGGTAGAATGAAAAATAGTGTTTCCTGCGCTCTGACACCTCATCTGTTTGTCAAGCTTTAATTTCCCATGATGCTGTGTCATCTGTGGGCCGCCGGCATGCTGCGTTTGTTCTTACAAAGTCAACAGTCAACTCTTTTTTTTTTTTTTTTGCCTCTCTGTATCACCACTTTCTTTTTTTTTTTTTTTTTTCAATTGACATTAAGCTACATTACCGCCTGCATGGGATAATGGAACAATCTCATGGCAATTTGTAATGTTTTGGTTTAGCAGCTAATTCCCATCTATCGTACATTTTAGTTTGAGTTACTTATGTCCAATGACACTTGAGTTTGGGGGCATGCATCCTTTTAAATATTATGCATTGTCATAGTAATTATTCATTCATTCATTTTCATTGAGCTAAGTTCCCTCATTCTCCCCATGTTTACATGGGTTTCTTCCAGGTGCTCCGGTTTCCCCCACAAGTCCAAAGACATGTGGTACAGGTGAATTGGGTACGCTAAACCTATCCTAATATGACCGTAGTGTATGAGAGTATGAATGAGTGTGGGTGTTTCCCAGTGATGGGTTGCGACTGGAAGGGCATCCGCTGCATAAAACATATGCTGGATAAGTTGGTGGTTCATTCTGCTGTGCCAACCCCAGATTAATTTAGGGACTAAGCGGAAAAGAAAATGAATAAGTGCCTTTATTCCTCAGGAATCGCCAGGGCTTAATTTGTGCCAGAACAAGCCGGATCTGGATCCAGCACCTCTGAAATCTGATCCAGCACCTTATTTTACTTATACATCCCATTCCTTTCAACCCTCCCGTTTTTCCCGGGATTCTCCTGTATTTTACAGTTCTATCCCGCTATCATCCAGTTATGGTATTTTCCTAACTTCTCCCGCATTTTCAGCTACTCTAAGAAAAGTGGCAAATAAACATTAAATAATTCATATGCAATCCTCAAAACAGTCATATAGCGGTACATGACTGTCAGCTGATGGCCTCCATAGTGATAAACAGATGCTGTTTCCCAAATTAATTTTGTACACGCAATTTGAAATGGAGAGAAAGTCTGGGTTTCTATCTGGAACAGACATATACACATAATTAATAATAATAACATTAAAGATGTCGAAGGCAACACATTGGCGCAGTAGGCACCCCAAAGTACATGTGTTTGTAACCTATTTTTTCTCTTCCTTAATTTCTCTCTTAACTCTTACACCGGTATATGCCCTTTTCAAAACATTAGAACAACTAAGAATGCATGAATTGTGTTTTATGTATTTCTAAAGGTGTCTTGTTTGGTGTCTTTCTTCTTCGTACATATTTCTACAGCTCATTTAATAATGGATGATAACTTCTATGCTTGCTGTCATTTCAAACCATGAGTTAAAGTTTTGTCTGACTGTCTTGTGATAGTACAGACCAGCAAAGAGGAACAAAGAAAGTTTCCCAACTAACTCTTCCTCTCCTGCCCTTAGTCAGCCAGCCAGGAGAGACAGGCAGTGACCTGACCAATACCTTTAAATACCTGCTACACCTACAAATCATCACAAAAGGTCACCGAAACATGGGAAGGCAGTTTTTGTACTGCGTTACTCACCTGACTCCACATTTTTTACAGTGTTTTCTGGAAAATTATAACTTAGTTTATAGTTTGCGTCATGCATATCCTCCAATCTGCGTCACAAACAAAAGAACTTCTTAAAAGACAATATCTTCCAAGCATCAGTTAAAAGTCACTTTAAGGTGTTTACACACTTGTTAGATTTGCCATTTTTTGTATCTAAACTCTTTATTTCCTCGCTTTATTTTTCTATTTTTTGTACCTTTGTTTGTTATATGTTGTAGTCAACAAACCACGGTATAACCATGTTGGATTGTCTTTGTATGCCTCACAAAAATGGTCACTTTAATGGAGATCCTTGCTACCAGCTTATTAAAGTTTGATAATACTTCTAAACCTATCCTAAATTTGGCATCGTGGTGGCACAGTGGGTAGCGCTGTCGCCTCACCGCAAGAAGGTCGCCGGTTTAAGCCTCAGCTGGGTCAGTTAGCATTTCTGTGTGGAGTTTCCATGCTCTCCCCATGTTCATCTGGGTTTTCTCCGGAAAGTCCAAAGACATGTGCTATAGGTGAATTGGGTAAGCTAAAATTCTCCCTAATGTATGTGTGTGAATAAGAGTGTTTGAGTGTTTTCCAGTGAGGGGTTGCAGCTGGAAGGGCATCCGTTGCGTAAAACATATGCTGGATAAGTTGGCAGTTCACTCTGCTATGGAAACCCCAGATGAATAAAGAGAGTAAGCCAAAAAGAAAATGAATGAATAAATATCCTTCACAATAGTTATTTTGTTAAATTAACTATAAGCTAATTTTGAATATTCATAATTAATAATAACTTGTTATTATTACTAACTAGTATTCATAAATTGAGTTAATTCCACTACAAAGGAAATAAATCATATTAGCCACTTTTCTTCCAACAGGTAAAATAGTTCTGTTTTTTTTTTTGGACAATGGATGAACTTTATGGGGGTAAATACAGAAGATGACCCTGCAGTCACTTGACTCTGTCATATCTCTATCTTCCTTCCCTCTATCTGACCTTCTGATAAAAAATATATATATATTTTTATATATTATTTTGCTTGGAGGTCTGTCAAAACACAGCCTTGTCTTTCTGATATGTCATGATCAGGACTGAAGGCCATTTCTTCTTAGTAACTGAACAGATAACAGAGGTTTGGTTGCGAGATTAAGACGTAACATTTGCTTGGATTTCTCCCCCAATTTGCATTTCTGTAAAGCTGACCCTTACAGTCAAAATCAGATCCAGTCTGTAGATCGAAAATAGAAGAAATTGATTGCATAATGATAGGCATAGAGTCTGATAAGCTTCAAACTATCCTTGTTTCTAAACGTAGTTTATTCTGTATTATTAGTAAGGGGGATCAAAGTTAGACGACAAAATAACTATTCCGTGTCAAGAAAACAAATAAATATGCCAGAACGACAACATCATATTTTATTAGACATCTTTAATGCATAAAGATTACCAATATCTCACATAAAAAAAAAAAAATAAAATAAATAAAAAATGCTAATCTACTAATAATCTAGCACAATTTTTCCTCAATCCTTTTGTAATTTATGTACATACATGGTTTGTTTTCTGCATCAGGAAGATCAATTTATTTACAATTGTAATGCAACTAATTTAATGATGAGGCAATTAAACAGAATATTAATTGCTTAATACAAATTAATTGCATACATTTGCCAATAAGTAGATTAGAATCAAAATCAGAAAGAGCTTTATTGTCAGGTATGTTCACACAAACTGTATGTGGGCTTTGTTTTCATGACAGAGCTTCTACAGCGCAAATATACAAATTGACAAGTGTATGTATAGGTATATTACATTATATATGCAGCTGTTATGTGCAAAATGACATGTAAAATACAGTTAATGTTGTTAAATAAATACATGTAATTGTGTATAAAAAGTAGTAATGTTTGTTTCACAATTACTATCATAAAGTGTTCATGAGATGGATTTGGTTTCTGTGTCTGGTTGTTCTTGTGTAACGACGGGGAGTGACACCAACAACAGAAGTTTGGATCCACGTGCAGGTTTATTAGAATTGTCAGGCAAGCAGTGGTCAATACCGGCAAACAGATGTATGAGGGCAAATCCAGAGTCGAAGTCAAAACAACAGGCAGTTGGTCAGAGGCAGGCAGCAAAAAGCATTAAATAAATAAATAAACAAGGCAAAGGATCAAAAACACGGCAAAGACAGACAAAGGAAACGCGTTGTAATGTCACTGTGACAGAAAACAAGACTCGGCAAACTGAAGGAGTGAATGAGTGGCTTAAATAGTGTGTGTTAATCAGTCTCTGAAAGTCCTCAGGTGTGAATGTAAATCAAGCTAAATGAGAAAGCAGGTGTGTGGGTGAAGAGCATGTATGAAGTTGAAGTCCATTACTGGCAGATTTGTAGTTTCATGAGTGAGTGTTTACCAGCACAATCTGGTGGTTTGTTCACTGGTAAACATGACATCTTGTGAATAGTGCTCATTAGCATGGAGCACACAGCAAAAATTCCAGTGTTAAATATACAGTGTGATTTTTTTGGTGTTGTTCAGTGTTAAAACTGGAGTACATTTTAATCCACGAGTGTGAAAACGCGTATATTTAAGAGTTTTTTTTCCAGTGTTAAACTTTTAACCCAATATGCAGTGTATTTCTCATTAGTGATGGGAAGTCCATTTTTTTTACTTGTTTTTTTTACTTGAACCGGTTCTTTAGGACAAACAGTGATCAAACCAGTATGTTTTACAAGTCTTGATGATATAATCAATTATATGATATAATAAATTAATTCTCATCAGAAGCAGTGAACTATATGCACATGCATATTCTAATAATATTAAATTGTTATTAAATAATCTTATTTTAATAAATCAATGTTGCATAAGATGATAATAGCATTAGCACAAAATAGTCCAAATAATTAGTTTGGTTCAGACAACGGTCATGAGCTTGAATGTGTTCGGCCGCTTCAGGAGTCACAGCACTTCACGCATGCGCACAGTTTTAGCTCTTAGGTTCTTAAATCGGACGGGTCCGAAAGAAACCGCATTTCGTTCACGTAGCTCTCGGTTCAGTGTACTTGTGATCCAAAACAGCTGCAACCGGTTCTTAACTCGAGAACGAGGTTCGAGAACCGTTGCAGCTGTTTTAGAACCATCAGTACACTGAACGAGAACCTGTTTCTTTAGGATTTTTTAAGCCGATGAAGTGAAGCACGTTCATACGCTGTTCGAGTAACTAAATAATTTAACTTATTTATTTTTTTTATCAGAGAAAGTGCCAGGCACGGTTAAAAAGCAAGGATTTTGAAGTAATTTGCGATTAGTGATTAATGGAGACTGTGAACAGTTTCAAACGATTCAGTTGGACTTGGTGAACTGATTCACTAGGACGATCCAGGTAAATTGAATGATTCGTTCGCGAATCGGACATCACTATTTCCCACGAGGCTCAGCTCCGAGGCTGTCTTTTCAGTTGGAGATCCCACGGAGGTTGGCTTGGAGTCTCCGAGTTCAGTGGTAAGTTTTAGCTGTTTTTTCTAAAGAAATGTTTGATACAACGATATTAAATACTCTAACGTTATAATTACATTTAGCAAATAGTTTAAATATTTGTAAATGTTTGTGAGAAGTGTTGCACGGCGTCGAAGCTAACGTTAATTCATTTGAGCATGTTGTAAGGCCATTGGCTTATTTCGCACGTGGACCCTAAACATATCGAAAAGATAAGTTAAATGGCTATGATTTCAGATTAATACAGTTTTAATCCTCTCGCGACGAAATATTTAACGTTATGTGTTTTAAAAATTAGTTTGTGACTATCACTGTGGGGTTTCCCGCCGTTGACTGCCCCTGAGGCAGCTGCATTTTGAAAATGCGCGTCCTTTAATGTTACACTTTGGTCGCACTTCGTTTTAAACGGCGAATTACAGCTTTTTTCCTTTTCTCTAACGATCCGTTCAACTGAATAACCCATATAACGTTAAGTTAGTGATGTCCGGCGTTATGATGAAATATGTGACTCGTCGAAAATTTTGACAAGGTCGCGCTCTTCAGTAACATTTTCACTCGGGAACGTGCTTGTCTCATGCACGTGACTGTGAACGCGCAGACGTCTAAACCAAGCAAATAGCATCAAGCTGTGCTGTAAAGGATATTTTAAATTCTGGGATTCAGAAAACGGGTTTATGGAAGAACTTTAATGTGATATTTTGTTGTTGCCTGCTGGTAGATTGCTATAACCAAACATGAGTCGAAAAAATCCTATAGTTCATTACAAATGCCAATTACTAAGTTCAAATTACATGTGATACAGGTAGGATTAAGATAGAAGTGTTTTCCCTGTATAAACTTACTATAATGTTTAATAAATTGACATTTTGTGTAAAATTTATTTGTTTTCTAAAACATTGATGACCAGATATCTTTATACAGTTGGATGTCAATTGATTAGAATGTCATTAAAAAGGTGATTAATTTTACTAATACAAAATGTGACACTCAGTAATTAGCTTTTGTAATGAACTGTTTTTTTTTTCAACTCAATCTCACAACTAAATGTTTAGTTTTAGCAGTCTACCTGCAGACAACAACAAAATATCACGACTACATTAAAATTCTTCCATGAACCTGTTTTCTGAATCCCAGGATTTGAAACATTTTTTACAGCACCGCTCGACGCTATTTGCTTGATTTTTGTGTCTGCGCTTTCACAGTCACATGCATGAACGTCATGCACTTTGCCGAGTGAAAATTTTACTAAACGTCACACCCGGGTCACAGTTTTCAACAAGTCACAGATTTCGGCACAACACCGGTTTATCAATATGTGTTCTTTTGAATCAAACTTTAAGCCTAATCAAACGAAAACTTGTTTTTTTTTCTTTAGCTACAATGCTCTTCAAAGTCATTTATGGAGGCAAAAAGAAGTTGATTAAGGTAGATGAAGTTGATTACAGCAGTCTAATAAAAGAAGGTAAGTTCTTTAATTATTGACTCCATTTTTGTTTTGACTTGCTGCAGGTGGAATGTCTTTTTTCAATTAATGTTATTTCTTTTAATACGTCAAGTCAAGAAGAAATTTTCCATCGAGCAAAAGGATCTGGTTCTGCAAGATGACACCGGTGTGGAGGTAGATGAAGATGTTTTCACTGACTTGCTGGAGGAGAGATCGCGTGATATACTTTGGAGAGTCATTGACCAAGATTCAGGCAAGTTTCTGTATGCAGGGCTTTCTGGTCCCATGCATTCAATGTTTAATAAACCACATCTGTTTGCCTTTTTTTCTAACTTTATAACAGGGCTCGAAATTAACCTTTTTGCTTGGTCGCACCGGTGCTACTAATTTAGGCGCATCAGCCAAAATTTAGTCGCACCCACCAATTATGAGCACCGTTACTGCAAGTTTTTTACAAACATATTTATTGCATTTGAAATCAACACTAATCAAACTAACAAGCAAAAAAAAAAATTAATAGATATGCAAGCGTAAGGAAAATATGTCTCAACGAAATCCAGTTATCACAAGAAAATACATTTTTATAACATAACTGAGTGACCAAAAGCATACACGGAGCGATCACTGGCCCTGCAGTTTATATCAGTGCAAGCCCGTTTGCGATGGTGTACGTGGTGTTAAATTTGACATATGCTGTCCGCCATGCAAGGGGCAGCTATCTGGCGATTTATATGAAGGATTAAACAGAAGCTGTCGTGCTAGATGTGGCAAACAGTTACCTGAAAACTCCATCCCACAGACTTTTCATAGCGGACTTGAAGCCAATGGAAGTCTTCTACTCTTGGAAAAGTGTAGATGGTGGATTAACATTCAGCACATAGTCACTAGTAAGATGTGTCATTTATAACTTTAGATGTCATGGTTTCTAAAACAAAATCTGCCAGTGTTATCTTCATTCTCATCTTCAGCGCTTTACAGTTTTTCACGGTAGTAGCTCTCTCATCCGACGCCAGAAGGCATGGCGCTGACTGAGTGATTGACAGCTGATATTAACCAATCATTCGCATTGTGCTAGAGCAGTGGTGGGCCAATAAGAAGAGCGTGAAGGTGGGGCAAGCATTTCGGACTTGGCTTTGTTTACTGCAGCAAGTTGACATGACAATTGTTTTAAACCATTTCTGTGTGCTGCGTTTCAAGTGCAGACAAAGAGCTTAGAGATGCATTCTGCGTGAATGTCTCCCGAATCCGCGAATATGGTGAACATTTTGCAGTAAAAACTGGTCGCACACAACAATTTTAAGCACTCGCAGAAATCCTCCCAAATATATTTTAAGGTTGCATAGATAAAATTTAGGCCGCATATGCGACCAAAATGGTCGCAATTTCGAGCCCTGTTATAATTATTTAAACTGGCCTCATATGTGGCGACAAGCTACAGTTCCATTAAAACGATATGTCAGATAACTTGTGCTTAAATTGTGAAATTGTTTTATCAAAAAATGTGTAAATGCTTAGTTATTCAACCATTCATGACTGAAATGTACTACTAAATTTAATATTTAAAAGTAAATCCTATTACTAAAATCAAATTAATGTATCTTTTTCAAATTAATCTTCTGGGTTTTTCCTACATTGTGAAGCCTTATTTCATCAGTTTTGTATGTGAACTGGCGACTGCACTTGTGACTGAGGGAGCGAGCAGCATCTTAAATACTGTTTTTGCTCTCTCTTGAGTCAAAAACAACTGATAGCCTACTATATTCGCAAGTTTGAAAGACCAATTCCATGTTTTATGTGATGCAAAGTTGTATGCTGAAAATCTCTGACATACCTTTTGGTTTTGTGATGTTAAACATTAAGAAGTTTGGCTTAGGGCAAATCTAATTTTAAAATTGCTTGGCACATCACTAGAATGCAGTACATATAACATGCTTTTTAATATTATTATTATTATTATTACTTTCAGAATGCACAGTCCTCGATTCTTGTAGCTCCCACTCAGACACACTAGTTCTCACCCCAAACCACCCTGAAACTGATGACCGTGCTGGGCCAAGCATGAAGAGACCTCGTTTTGATGAAGCTTTTGAGGCTAAGCAGGTAATTTTTAAATTTCATGATGTACTAGTTCAAGTGTTTGGCAGTTTTTTTCACATTTTTTTATTATGCGGACATTTTATTACTTTGTTTTTATTGTAGTTTGTCAGTGAAATTTTGAAAGAAAAGGCAGGTGGACTTGCCGTTTTGGCCGAATATAATGAACATGGAAAACTCACAGATTCAACCCGGCGACAGTTAGTCAACATCGTTGTTGCATACATAACTGAAAAAGAAGGGTAGGTTTCAATCTAACAATCATTGATACAATTTTTGTAATCAAACTGTTTTAGTGTTTTAACTTATTTTTCTTGCTCTTATAGTCGTGTCCCTTCCAAAGAAACAAAAACACGCTGTGCCTTGGGAATTGTAACTCTTTGCCCATCACTGAAGGATCCATACTCAAGAACTGGATATGTAAGAATTTAAAACTTATTATTATTCTACTGTACCTTATAGAAACATATTTTAGATTTTGTGGAACCATGTCACATTTCTAGTTCCCCTAATTGAATTAAATAAATTTTGTTGTATTCTTCATCAGTATTTTTTTAGTCTAGTGTAGTGACATGATCAGAAATTTTAAATGTTTGCATTTGATCTTATCAGCAGTCATTTTGTTTTTATTTAAGGAACATTTCTATGACCCCAAGAGCAATCAAGGATACATTTCATGGCGTCTGAAAACAGTTTCACGCCGAAGCAAAAGCCAGAGCACAAGAAATGCCAGGTCAAGTGCAGCATCGGATGATGAAGGCAACGGAGGACCAACAGCTAACAGAGCCAACTGGAACTATTTGGAAAAGCAGCTCGATGGCGACCAATGCAAAGAAGCCATATCATTTATGAGTCATTGTGCTGACAAGGACCAGATTTTTGAGAAGATGAAATTAACATTCAAGCACAGACAGCAGCTTATTCATGATGCAGAGAAGTCCAGCACAGCTCTTTCAGTTTTTCCAAGATTTCTCGACACAAAGGGATTGGTAAGAGAAAGAGACAGATAATAGTATTTTGTTGAGATAAAATTAGGTAATATGCAAAAAGCATGGTGTGAATTTTTTTGGTGTTTGTAATTGTTTTACAGGTTCTTCAAGACTTTGACATCAAATTTGGAACTGAAACCGCTTCCAGACTACTAGAACAATGGGACACTTTAAAGCCAAAGATCATCGCAGAGGCGAAAACGCTTAATTCAAACTTGTACCTAAACAGCCTGCTTGCAGCTGGCACTGGACAGAACCTGGAATGTGAATGGCAAGGTATTAAATGGTTTGTTATTTGTAAGTTTTTGGTTATTGTATTTGTTGTTGATCTACATGCTCTCTTTGTTCTTGCTTGCAGGATGGGACAGTGACATGTCCTGTCTTTTACTACTGGCTTTCCTTTTGCCACCTTCAGCAGGTGGTAGAAACAATTCAACAAAGATCAGCATTAAGGAGGCAATGGATCATGTTGTGCAGTTTCACAAGGTTTGCATGGAAACATTAGTGAGCTGTATTGTAGGTTACTTGTTTGTAAGAAAATCTGTTTTTCCACCTGTTTCAGGCTTGTTGCAGTCTAACTGAATATGTTGAGAAGACTGAAGGCCTGCAACCACATCTCCTTGCAGTTGGCTCTGCAAAGAATGCCATTCATGAGTTCTACATTGTTCTGGATGGAAAACTTCTACCATGTCAGGCAAAGTCATCCCTTTCTGCTTTTGACGAACTGTTTAAAGCGTATTTTGTTTTTAGTGTGTCATACCCCCACTCCTTAAATGCAATGTTTACATTTGTTCAGACAACAATCTACAAGATTGGCTGTGGCACAGTTCGTGAAACCCCAAGGGTAAAGGACCTACGAGCCAAACTTCTGAATTAGCTCTCTTGACTGACTGAAAATGTTCCGCTGTTTTGCTTGTAAAGCGGTACATTTTAACAATTAATGACCTCATTCGTCATCTAAAACTCATTCATGCTTATTATCCTGGGAAAAAATTGAACTTGAAATGTGCACAGAACAATTGCAAGCATAGCTTCATGACTTATGCCGGATTTCGAAAACACTTTCTAAAAGTAATGAATTTACTTCCAGCAAAGGATTTTGCAACAGCATCCCAGGTAGATGACTGTTTTAGTAGTCTGAATAATCCATTCACAAATCTAAACACAGAACACAAATGGAAAAAATATTTCAAAGACAAATGGGCTGTTGTCGATCCTACTGAGATAAAGCTAGGTGTACGATTTGACAGTAGATTGAATCGAGTGACAAGGACTTATGATCAAGTTCCTGTAACCGACAAGATCATTTACATTCCCCTTCTGAACACATTGCAGTTTATATTTAGGAATTCAGATATATGTAAACATATGACAAGTCCAAGTGCGAGTACATCTGTCTATAAAGATTTTTGTGATGGGGATTATTTTAAAAACCACCCACTTTACAGTAAACATAAAAATGCACTTCAGATACAGTTATACTATGATGATTTTGAATCTGCTAATCCGCTGGGCTCGAAGCAAGGCATTCATAAAATTGGAGTAATTTACTTTATTCTAAGGAACTTTCCACCCAAAATGAATTCAAGTTTAATGAACATACATTTATTGTCATTATTCTATGCACAGGATATTAAGAACTATGGATTTGATGCAATTTTGTGGCCCCTTGTTGAAGATTTAAAAGTCCTTGAAAGTTCTGGCATTCCAGTTCCTTTTTCCAAAGATCCCTTGTTTAGCACTATTGCACAGGTTACTGGCGACAACTTGGGAATGCACACAATTCTTGGTTTTATGGAATCTTTTAGTGCCCTTTACTTTTGTCGGTTCTGTTTAGTAGACAAAAAAACATCTCAGTCTGTTTTCAGTGAAGACGACACTAATATTACATTAAGAAACAAAGCGTTACAAGAACAGCACTATGCAGATTTGGTAGCTGACCCTAGCATTACTTCATCTTTTGGGGTTAAGCGTACATGTCTATTTAATGACTTAAAATACTTTCATATTTGTGACAACTACTCCCCTGATATAATGCACGACATCCTCGAGGGTGTTGGTCAGTATGAAATGAAGTTACTTCTTGATTATCTTTCTGGCATTATACCAAGACAAGACGTATGTAACAGAATCTATTCTTTCAATTATGGCTTTCTTGAAAGAAAAAACCGACCCACTAGATTAAATCTAGACATTCTGTTTAATACGGAACATTCCTCTGATATTTGGAGACCTCATTGAAGAGGAAAATAATTACTGGCGTTTATTACTATTGTTGTTACAGATCATCAACATAGTGTTTTCTCCTGTGATAACAGAAGGCATGACCTACTATCTGAAACATCTAATTTTAGAACATCATAGTCTTTTTAAAGAGCTATATCCACAAAAGTCTTTGATTCCCAAGCATCATTTTATGCTACATTTTCCACATTGTATACGCAAAATTGGTCCATTAGTACATGTATGGTCGATGCGTTGTGAAGCGAAACAAGTTTTTTAAAAACAGTATAAAAATTTAAAAAACTTCAAGTCTTTTGCTATAAAATACCAATATGCAATTGCGTATCATTGGGAAAGTTTACCCGTTAAAAATGTTGAATATGGACCTTTAAAAACTCTAGACCTTGATGATTTGCCATATCGTGACATTCTTAAAATGTATCCACATTTTTTGGACCGTGAGATCACAGTAACTTCATGGCTGAAATATTCAGGAACGGAATATCGTCATAATCTACTGGTGTTCAGTAAAATGGAGAAGGACTTACCAATTTTCAGTAAAATATGTGAAATTATTCTCATAGAGGACCAAAACCTTTAGGTAACTAAAGACTTTGAAACGCTTGGATTTGTTGAGCATCTTCATGCATACCATGTAAGAGAAAATAACACTTTTGGTTTGTCAAGAGTTGAGGATCTTCCTTTTTTCAGACCATTTGACTTACAGGCATCATATGGATTTGAAGAACCATATTTGTACATTGTTCCAGTGCATTGTTTTGTGCACGAAAATATTTAATTAGCTTGCACTAATTTCTGATTGTTTATCACATAAGCTGAATGTATTTACAGATTTTATATTGAAGTCAGAATTGTGAGTTTTTAGCTTGTTCCTTTTTTTTTGTGGCAGAAATGAGCTTAGTTGCTTCTATGGGCACTTTCATGTTTGCACTTTATGAAATAAGTATATGTTGTTTCAGGTAACCTCAGGTTTATGAGTTTTCTACGAGTTACAAAACAACAAGTTATATGATATTTCTATGAGTTACAAAAAACGAGTTATGATATTTCTATGAGTTACAAAATGAGTTATATGATATTTATATGACTTGCAAAACAAGGAGTTTTTAAACAATGGTCTTTTTTATTGCGCAGATGTTAATTCTATTTTCTTGCACTTGTGGAAACAGATTTTCTAAAGTTTGTTAAAAAACATTGAAGTTGAATGTATTGAAAATATTTCTAAAAAGTTTAATGAACATTTAATAAACAATTTTAAACATATTTGATCACTGTTATCTGTCACACCCACCAATTGATAATTAGGAAATAAAGGTAATATATTGACACTTTGAAGGGTACCACGCACTCCAGTTTGATGTAAAAATAAACTCTTACAGTGTTAAAATGGACACTGAGTAATGTACACATTTTATATATTAACACTTTGAAGGGTAGCAAACACTCTAGTTTGATGTTAGAATAAACTCTTACGGTGTTAAAATGAACACTGAGTAATGTACAAATTTTATACATTAACACTTAGGAGGGTAACAACCACTCCGGTTTGATGTTAAAATAAACTCTTACAGTGTTAAAATGAACACTGAGTAATGTACAAATTTAGTATATTAACACTTTAAAGGGTAACAAACACCAGTTTGATGTAAGAATAAACTCTTACGGTGTTAAAATGAACACTGAGTAATGTACAAATTTTATATATTAACACTTTGGAGGGTAACAACCACTCCGGTTTGATGTTAGAATAAACTCTTATGGTGTTAAAATAAACTCTTTGAGTAATGTACAAATTTTACACTTTAGAAAGTGTTATTTTAACTCCAAAATGGAGGGAGTCATATGTACACCCAAGGAGTGTTAAATTAAACTCAAATTGAGTTAAATGTACACTCATTTTTTTGCTGTGCAGAAGGTAAAAGTTCAAAGAGGGCAGTGTGCTGGGTGTGAGGGGTCCAGAATGATTTTGACAGCTGCTCACCCTGGATAAGTAAAGTTCTTAGTAGGGAGGGTTGTACCAGAGATTCACTTAGCAGTCTGAATATTTTAGTAACCTAAATTGTTCAAAACACTAATTATGTTGGAAATTTCTGCATACAGCTATAAAATGTTATCTAAATATAACAAAATGTCAGAATCACATTTGCTGTAATGCTATAAGAAACAACAGCAGCTCTTGTGTAATGTTGTTCTTGTTGCCAGTGTGAAAATTTTAGCTACATCATATGAAACAAATGTGAGACAAGAACGTGTATAATGTCATTTTTTTCCCAATTTCCCAGTTGTAATAGCAACAAATAATAACTTCTAGTTGATCATTTGGAAAGGTGGCAGAATGCAGATTTTTTTTTAGACTAATCATCTGTTGAACTGCATCCCAAACATCACAAATACTGCAAAAGACCTACTGGAACACCCATGGACCCAAGATTCTCAGAGAAATCAGTAAAGTTTGGTGAAGGAAAAATCATGGTTTAGGGTTACATTTAGTATGGGGGTGTGCGAGTGCACAGTGGATGGCAACAGCAACAGCATCAGCCAGAGGTATCAAGACATTTGTGCTGATTACATTACAATCCACAGGAGAGGGCAAATTCTTCAGCAGGACAGCACTCCTCATACTTCAATCTCCACATCAATCCACACAAGTTCCTGAACACAACAAAGGTTAAGGTGCTCTAAGATTGTCCAGCCCAGTCACCAGACATGAACATTATTGAGCATGTCTAGGGTAAGATAAAGGATAAAGACAAAGAATCTTGATGAAAGTCATGCAAGAACGCTTTCTTTGTCATTCCAGTGGACTTTATTAATAATTTGAGTCCTTGCAGAGATGTGGATGCAGTCCTCCAAGCTCATGGGAGTCATACACAATATTATTTTTTTTTTACACTGCAAGTTGACTTTATATTATATACTGTACATTATTTCTGTAAAGTGCCAAGACTTTTATCCAAGCAAAGTTGGACCTTATGTCCTAATTAAGTAGTTAAAAATCAAGTCATGATCAACTAGTGAGTTGTTTGGTGTTCCTAAAATTTGTAAAGGCGACAAGACTTTTGTCAGGTAGTGTGTTTTTTTTTTTTTTTCTGGTCTGGTTTCAAGTTTCAAGTCTAGTTGTATGTTCCTTGGTAATTCAGTTTTCTCTTTATGTAACCATTTACAAGCCAACAAGGGTATGGATGTGTACTGATTTTTATTTTATTTTTCAGGGTGTAGGTGACAGGAGGGCATTTTTTATTTTATTTTAGCCCCTGACTAATGTCATAATAGAGACTGTCATGGCTAGATAATGCTCTCCTGCAAAAAATTTCCTGTCAGCCATCCGGTTATCAGTCTAAAAAATATCCAAGTGCACATGAGTAAAATGGACTCAGTGTTGTGTCATAAGCTGTATTTTCTCACAAAAAACACAAACACGCAAGCTGTTTACTGCTTTGTGACACTTGTGTTACAAAACGGCACACATGACATAAATATGAACAAAATATAATCACATCAAATAATTACATAGAACACAAAAGATTGACATGGTTTCATTTGAATTGAATTAGTCAAAAATAAAGGGATTCTTAATTAAAGATGCAGTCACATAGAGAGATTTTGCTAGGCAGAACTGGTGTTTTGTCTGTATTCAATCCACAGTTGTAAAAAAAAATAAATAAATAATAATAATAAAAATTATTCTTCCACAGAAGTACAATATATATTGCAGACTGTGTCAAAGCAGCACCTCGAAAACTGTCTGACCAATACCGTTTGAAAACGGTAAACGGGAAATAGTTTGCCCTTGTGTAAAATTATTGTAAATGCTTCCACATAAATCAGATAATAGACTGTTAGGGAAATGATGTAGTCATATAATTACACATTTTCTTTTACGTGAGAGTATGAGGGTCAATTTTGAATGAAGCCTGGTTTATGTTTTATGTTCACTATGCTTGGAAAATTAGTGAAATTAATGTTAATTAGCTCTTGAAGTACAGTATATAGCAGAACAATCTTGTTTTACACCCAAACTGCAAGATTTAAGGTATCAAGCACCAGTTATGCTAAAAAGAGAAATTTTTTACCAGGGATCTCTGTGTAATTTGAAATATTCTACTCAAATCTGGATTAGTCTTAAATATGATTCAATAATTAAGACACTTCTCCCATTTTAAATAATATATTTATAATCCGTGATTTATGAGAGATTCATTGAGTGAATATATTTGCATTCATGTGAAGTGCTCATGAATTTAACATTGATTTCTTTTATTTCTGTTTCTCTAATGTGACTTTTTATAGCAAATTGAAGTTGAACTAGCATTGGCAGAAATGACATAAAGTAAAATATGGTGAAATGTAATTCTAGTCAAAGGGGTTTTGCAAATGACATTTTGTATTAAACTGAACTCAATCATTTCTTTAACTGACTGCAACTACACCAATGTTCTACTAATATTCTGTTGCCTGCCTGATATATTGAATATGTTCCAAAATTAGCCATTTTCTCATCTGACTTTTATTATTAGCCTGGTCGTTTTTGTAAAGAGGCTTTGATACAATTTGCATTGTTTATACCACTAAAGAAATGAAAGTAGCTTCACTTGGTCTTGAATTTAAACATGCAGCCTAAAAATATTGCATGAAAATATTAAATAAAATTAAATATATTTTTTAAATGTATTTCTATAGATTCTATAACTTTTACTAAGTATATTTCATTGTAGCAGCTTAACATAATTGAAGAAAAGGAAATAATAATATTAAAAAGAAACATAGTGATAATTCATATTTTGTAGCATTCCATCAAGACAGACAAGAGACTAGTGGTACAATGCTGATGTTCACTGTAAAAAAATTCCAGGGCTCCACACAATACATTAATGTTCTCCCATGTTTCATTCATTTTCTTTTCAGCTTAGTCCTTTATTAATCAGGGGTCACCACAGCGGAACCAACCACCAACTTATTCAGCACATGTTTTACACAGTGGATGTCCTTCCAGCCACAACCCATCACTGGGAAACCCATGCACACTCATTAACACACATACATACACTATGGAAAAGTTAGCTTACCCAATTCACCTGTACCACATGTCTTTGGACTTTATGGGAAACCAGAGCACACAGAGGAAGCCCACGCAAAGGCAGAGAGTACATGCAAACTCCACACAGAAACGCCAACTTACCCAGCCGAGGTTCGAACCAGCGACCTTCTTGCTGTGAGGTGACAGCACTACCTACTGCACCACTAAGTTGCCGTTCTGCCAACACAACTGAAGTTAACTATTATTGATTAAAAAGGATTAAACAAAAAACAATTAATTTATGACAAAATATTCCGAAGAATTGTTGTTTCAGTTCATTTTAAGTAGGTAGTTTGAACAAGCAAAACAAAAATATAATACTTTTAGTTCCACAATGTAAAAAAAGTCAGGTTTCACACAATTCCTTTATATTGCGCCAACAATAATTGATTATGCTTACGTAATTGTTTTAACAAATTTAAGTTGATTGAACATAAAACAATTTAGCTGCCTTTCCCCCAACTTACATTAAAATTGTAGTTTAAACATGCAGCAAAAGTCATTTTTCAATGTAATTAAATGAAAATTCTTTTATTATTATTTTTTTGTTTCGTTTACATTATTTTTCCCTGTATCTGTCTTCAGTAATATTTGTAATACATTTATCTTTTCATCAAACTGTCTTCTATTGACACAGAGTTTTCAGTTTCTCCCTTTGTCATTCTTTCCATAGCCCTTTTTTATGGTGTCTTATAGAGAAAGATGGTTGTTCTCTTGGGGAGCGACTGATCCCCATCCAGGCCTGAGCCAGAAGGGCCATTAAGGCGATGCATTACTCACCTTCCCATAGGGGCTGATGGAGGTACTTTAGCCTCAGGTTTGACAGGCGGCCCTATACATTCAGCAGGAACACAAAACAAAGCTTAAGTGGTCTGAGAGAACAAGACACTGCATTGATGTGAGACCAGGTATGATTACCAAACATGAACAATGAGTATAGATGGAGATACATGAGAATAAGTTTATTTGAATTCCTAAATAATATTATACAAGCTTATACCAATGTAATTATTATTGTCTCTAATAGATAAAATATGGTTCCCGCTTATTTTAAAATAGCTTAAAACACAATTCTTGGATATATATATATATATATATATATATATATATATATATATATATATATATATATATATATATATATATATATATATATATATATATATATATATATATATATATATATATATATATATATATATATATATATATATTTATTTATTTATTCATTTATTTTTTTATTTTTTTTATTTTTTTTGACAACTTAATTGTTTTATGTTAAATCCACTTAAATGTAAAAATGAATACTACAGTTTTTCTCAGTCACTTTGGTGCATTTCTCACTACACTATTTACATTTGCACAACAGTTAATGCATTTCTCAAAACAATTAGTCATTTGTGCACATCCTAGTAGCAGTTTCTTATTCTTTTTAACAAATTGTGAATGCCTTTGGACAAGCATCAAGTGCTTTCACACAACTCTCTGCTGTTTATAACATTATCATTTGCTTATGTCATGTCAGTCAAAATTAACTAAACTTGTAAATGCTGATTAGTCATTCCATATAAAACTAACAGTCCTCATTTCATTACTTGAGTCATTACACACAAAAATGTTGAACTAGTTGTCAAAATCTGTTAAACAAATTTTATAAAACAAATTTAAATCTTTATTTTCCTGAAAATGTCTTTAAAATTAAAGAATTTGATGAATGATTTACAGACCTGTGTATGTTGTAGGCTCAGTTCCAATATGTACTGCAATATTGTGTACAGTTGTGCACAGCTCTACCTAAAGGGAGTTTATGTTTGTTGTAAATAAGGGTGTGTTTATTCTTTTGCACAATGCTGTAAGTAAATTAGGATTGCAAAGAGCATCTGCAGTAAAAATGTGAAACATACATATTCAGTGTCTTGTACTCAGATAACTCACTCAATGTAGTGATGTCTAACTTTACTGTAGTTTTCAAATGGCTGTGCAAATAGTATAGAGTGCTGTCTTGAACATTTACAGGAAGTCACCAAAATCTGACTTTTTTTTGCATTGAAAAAATGTCCAGAGTAAACTGTCATAATGAAAACATAACTAAGCCATTTGACTATCTTGTTTATAAACAATGGTGTCAGGACTTTTCATTTTGATGAGACAGTTTGAATGACATGAATACTTGCTTTTGAGGAATGAACTATCCATTTTGAGCATGTGACGCACTTTTGCAGGTTATCAGCTAGGTTTTGCAGTTTGCACTAATAGTTTTGAGAAATGCATTAACTGTTGTGCAAATGTATAGTGTAGTGAGAAATGCACCAAAGCGACTGAGAAAAACTCTAATTTACTTAACCCATTTGTGCCCAGATAAAAAAAATAATAATAAATTAATTAATTAATAAATAAAATAAATAAAAAATATGTTTCATGCATGTAGCCTTTTTAATAGTGTCTTATATGAAAATGTTTTGCATTTTTTTCACCAGGTTTTTGATTATTTTTTTTTTTCTTTTCAAGAAAAATGTATTTGAATATACAGCAACTATAGTTGCCAGTGGGCAAAAATGTTGTAGGAACCTGTATATGTAAAATTGAAATAAGAAAAAAAATATTTGGCATTCTAACTCAAAACAACTGCTTTCAAAAGATCAATTCATATCCTTAAATGCATGTATTATGTTTAAAATTAGAATACCATTTGATATGAACCCCCTGGAAATGATCTATCATAAAATTTTATTACTATTAAACAAATCCATTTGTCTTTAAGTGAATAAGCACACACTAGTTTCCCTTAACAGACTACTGTGTCAAAAAAAAGAGAAAAAGTCATCTAAAAAAAAAAAAAAAAAACAGTAAATCTCACAACAGACAGTCAGACAGTTTAGTAATAAGTAAAGCTACTGATTCTGCAAGTGGAGTTGAGATGAGCTGAAAATTTGAGAGATTTATTGAGGTTTTCAGTTGAATTCCTAAGGCCATGTCCACACATACATGGATATTGTTGTAAACAAAACTTCCTTCCTTTCATTAATAATCTAGAAAACACCGCAACAAAAGTTTTTTAAAAATGTGGGTTTCAGTGACCTGATACAGATTTTTAAGCTGCAATTTAGGCAGTACCCATGTGTGTGTGGACAGCAGGCACAAAGGTTGTGAATTTGGTTGTAGCGTTGTGTTTTTCTTCAGTGATTCTGCTTTTTAACAGCAGGTGTTCATTATTCTCTGTTCACTCAGGACTTTAAAGGGTCACGAAACACCAAAACACATTTTTTGAGCTGTTGACAGTCATATATGTGTCCCACACTGCTAAAAACACTATTAGGACAGATATATTTCACTAAAAAGTGTAAATTAGTTGTTTTGCGTTATTTTAAGCAAATTCGTACTTCCGGTTTGAAACATATCACATGATTCACGGCCATGTGATAATAGCGTGTATTCCAGTGTGCAAACTGGACGTCTGTGCCAGAGTGTGTCTTATTACGTCTCACAGTGTGCTGCATTGATGCATGAGTAAGGCTTGGTTCAAACCAATCAGCGCGCTCTATTCTGCAATTTAATTAATATTCATTACTCTTGATAAAGAATCGGCTCTAGTTGCTGGTGATTGTCGTGTCTCTACAGATTTGGTAAGTGAGCGACCAGTGCTCTTTGTTTATTTAGTTTGTTCGTATCGAACAAACTATTGCACTGAGTGTAAACATGTTAGCACCGCAACCAAACTTTAACCTTGTGTAGGATTTTCAACGCATTTTGTGACTGGAATAACACACGTGGCTTTCTGACGCTACCTGCCGTGTGCATCTACATGTAAGTTTCCGGGAAATGTTTTTTTTTTTTCTCTCATTCGCCGTGCGGTATCAAACATTGCATGAAAAATACACGCTTAGAGGAGCTCCACGAATCAAATATCTCGTTTGTCGCGAGGGACATGAATGAATTCCCTGAATGAAAGAGCCAAACTGCAGTTAAAGTCTACCGTTTAATAATTTGGCAAATTTCGACTACAGATGTCCATGTAAACACAGTCACTTTCTCCCCTGTGTGTGTGTGTTTTGACTCTGAAACTCAGCGTGCCCAAATAGACACTCCCACACCATCCCACTTTAGTTCCTCCTACACTCCCCCCTAAACAGAGCTGGACACGCCCACTTTTCAGACTTTTTCCAAAGTAGAGGTGTGAAAATACCCTGCTGAAACGAGGGGGTTTCATGGCCCTTTAACTCTGCTCCAGCGTTGTTTTAACTCTTTGTAGGAATGGGACCAGTGGGGTATGTTAACTCTTTTGCTATGTATCAAATAAGTATACCTTAAACAAAGATATCAGTTAAATGCATAAATTATGTTTAGATGGGTATTATGAAAGCAAAAATAATTAAACAAGACCAATAACTTTGATTTATTAACTTATTAACACATTATCACATTATTTTCCATGATTTATGTACTTACGAGGTATTTGCTCACCAATTGGCGCTTAAACATTTGACAAAGTATACAAAAAACTATAGATCTCTTAAAAGATTTATTTTGTTTGGAGGAATCTAGAGACCCCCACATGATTATGCTGATATACATTTGTGAGCAAATATATATATTAATATCATGAAAATTGTCTTTATTTGGGAGGGTTTGCCTCCATTTTGCATCCTGAAATTAGTTGAAGGTCTCATGTGACAGAAAGTAAATCAATTCCTTTATTTTTTATTTTTTATTTTTTCTTGAAATGTTTTATTTGGATGTTGGCTAGCATGTCATTGAAACAAATGAACATGGATAACATAGAAAACTTATAAAAAGAAAATGGAAACTATGGATGCCGGCATATAGTTACTCGTGGGCTTAAATGGGTTATTTCCTTCATGTTGCCCCAACACAACACTGCAAAAAACTTAGAACTTAGAGATTTTTTGTCTTGTTTCTAGTCCAAATATCTGAAAATTCCTAAATCAAGAAGAGTTGTCTAGACAAGAAAGACATATTTTCTTGTTTTGAGAAATAATATGCCAATAATAAGTTAGATTTTCCTTAAAACAAAAATAATCTGCCAATGGGGTGAGCAAAATAATCTTACGTCAAAAGAAAAAAACAAGATTAATCGATTGTGTTTATTTTATTTTATTTTACTTTATTTTATTTTTTAAACAATTGACCAAATACAATCATTTAATTTATTACATTTATAAACAAACACATGACTGATAAGCTATGGACTGGATAATAAATTATATTTGCAAAAAAAAATTTTAAAATGTGAATTTTATTTATTTATTTATTTATCTATTTATTTATTTATTTATTTATTTATTTATTTATTTAATCATTCATTCATTTATTTATTTATCTATCTATTTATTTATTTGCTAGCTTGCTAGCATATCATTTATTTATAATTAGAGTTGGTATTTAGATTTTTTTTGCTTCTAAGCTTGGCAGCCACTACTATTACATTGTTTTATCAACTCCTTAAACACAGTACATTAAGCGTAAGATTGTATTCTGAAGTGTATAATTTTCAATGTGTTTCATTTTGTTAATTCTGTGTTGCGGGTTAATGCAGCTGTGTTGTCAGCATTTGTTTGCTTCTCTAATGTTGTTGTGCTGTGCCCCCCGGGGTCAACAAACCCCCACACTTTCAAAACAATGTGTCTGAAACACTAAGAATTTAATGTGATACTCAGCAGTTTTGTTAGGAGGAGAGAGGGATGAAAGTGGCTTTGATAAAATAATTCCCTGAGATAGCAGCATCAATTCAGCTTCGGGGAGAGAGAAAACGAGAGATAGGGGCAGAATGAAGGAGAGATGAAGGAAGAAAATATATATTTTGCCTGCCACCATGGCTTTCCTGTAAGCCTTTTCTGATATTTCCCTGCTAATTTGGAGGCATCATTTACATTTTGCTCATTAGACTCGTGTGCACCCTCTGAGGGTATCATTACAGAATCAGTCCTGTAGCTTTCGGATGGAAGATTTCTGCCTCTCTCCTCTCTGTCTCATCTCTCATTTGCCCTCTTAGTGTGACCCTCTGAAGTAATTACTATATCAACACATTTGGGTTCAGATCAACATTTCAAACAGCACAAGGTTTTTCATTTTTTGGAAGACTTTCAAACATTTATCTTGTGCCTCTGCAGATTTGACTTGGGTGGTA
This sequence comes from Danio rerio, assembly GCF_052040795.2. Taxonomy (NCBI): domain Eukaryota; kingdom Metazoa; phylum Chordata; class Actinopteri; order Cypriniformes; family Danionidae; genus Danio; species Danio rerio. The sequence goes on from NC_141027.1 coordinate 66,887,947, forward strand.
TGACTGCATCTATTAAAACTGATAGAGTATAGTTATTTATTTATTTATTTATTTATTTATTTACTTACTTACTTACTTACTTACTTACTTACTTACTTACTTACTTACTTACTTACTTACTTACTTACTTACTTACTTACTTACTTACTTACTTACTTACTTACTTACTTACTTACTTACTTACTTATTTATTTATTTATTTATTTATTTATTTATTATGTATTGTCATTGCATAATTTTGTGACCAACTATGACTGTGTGTCCGACTGTGTCAGTTAGAATAACTTCTGGTGTTATCAACATACGCTATAAAAACATTTAATGTTTAGCAGTATTATAAACTTCAGATTTATCTGTAATTACACATATGTTCAAACTGTATTGACCTATTGAATCTTCACTGAACCAAATTCTGATATTTACCTGTAATTGAACTATTCACAATGTAGTAACTTAAGTTGAGCCTTTACTGAAATTAATTTAGATTTTAACTGTAATTGCACAGGTATTGACACTGTATTGACTTAAACTGAATCTTACCTGAACCGAATACAGATTTTTACCTTTAATTGCACCGATATAGACACTGTATTGATCTAAATTAAATTCTCACTGAACTGAATTCAGATTTTTACCTGCAATTGCACAGATATTTAAGCTTTATTGAACTAATTTGAATCTTCACTGAACTAAATACAGATTTTTAGCAGTAATTGCACAGATATTGACAACATATTGACCTAAACTGAATGTTCACTGAAACAAACACAGATTTTTACCTGTAACTGCACACATTTTTACACTGTATTGAACTAAATTGATGCTTCACTGAACCAAATACACATTTGTACCTGTAATTGCACAGATATTCACACTATGTTGGCCTAAATTGAATCTTCACTGAACTCAATACAGATTTTTACAGTACCTGCAATTGCACAGATATTCACACTGTATTGACCTAAAATGAATGTTCACTGAAACAAATACAGATATTGACATTGTATTGACCTAAATTAAATTCTCGTTGAACTGAATTCAGATTTTTACCTGTAATTGCAGATATTCACACTTTGTTGACCTAAATTAAATCTTCACTGAACTGAATTCAGATTTTTACCTGTAATTGCACATATATTCAAATTGTATTGACCTAAATTGAATCTTCACTGAAACGAATACAGATGTTTAGCTGTAATTGCACAGATATTCACAATGTATTGACCTAAATTGAATCTTCACTGAACTGATTGTAGCTAAATGTCAACCTTATTGTCTTTTGTTGAACTGCTTATTTCATGTTAAATAAACGGAGATGAAACAATAACATTCGCTACAAATATTTCATTCTAAAGTACATTCTTTTTTTTTTTTTTTTTTTTTGGCAGAGCAACTTTATAGATTCATTTTAATTAATTGTAACACTTTAAGAAACACTTTATAGATGTTATTGTAATTACAATTATTCATGTATAATTACATGCACATAACCCTAAATATTAACCTCATACTAATTGTAACTCTTTCAGTAGATGTAATTAAGAAATATTACTCGGTAGTTAAATTAACTGTTGCACTGTAACATGATACCTTTAAATTGTAAATACTTTGTTTTAGGGATCTAGAATTATGCATTTGGTAAGCATTAACACTAGTAATTAATGATCAACTTCAAACAGCAAGATAATATAGCAGTTATTTTTAAACATAAAAAATAAGGATTCACATTCATGCAATGAACAACACTGTTAATGATAGTTGGAAAATGCACAGTATTTAAATGTAAATGAATTAACTTTTATTGTATGACCATATGTTACTGTACTTTAAAGTTGCATTGTGGGAATTTGTTGAACTTATTGAAACTGTATTTTTAATTTGCTGTGAATCAAAATACAGTAAAATGAATGAATGAATAAGTGAGTGTATGAATGACCATGAAACCTGGTCAATTGTAGAAAGCGCAGTAATTTACATATGAAATGTTTTGAAGTAAATAGGTAAAAGGAAAAGGAAAGACTATTCATTTTAAGTTATTTTTATTGCGTTATTGAAAATGTTACAGGTGAAAAGACTAAAAATACTGTATATCGTCATCTTAGAATTATAAGGTTCTATCTGCGTTCTGAATGATTTTGAGATATTAAGCTTCAAAGTTTTTGCATTCCATAGCAAACAGTATGTGTAACTTTTTTTTTATTTTATAAAATATCTTAAAATGTAAACAACTTATAAAAAAAAAATCACAAAATGTAAATAAGTTGTCAATTTATAGGAATGTGTCAATAACTCAATTTTGACAAAAAAAATGTCAGATAGAACCTTATAATTTTAAGGTGACGATATGTTACAGTATAATGTTTTTCATCTGAACAATGCTGTAAATGCATGTAAAGCAAGACAAATTGTACTGAAAATATTATTACAAAATTTTTGCTGTAAGTTTGATTTACAGTAACTGTGGGCAACTGTTGTGGGCAACTGTATATGCTATAAGAAAATTTTAAAAGTAAAGTTCAACCCAAGCTCATTTTGATTGCATACCCCTTTATACATATCTGGAAACAGCAAAGTACGTCTCAAGAGCTAAGCTTTTTTTTTTTTTTTTTTTTTTCAGTTTTTGTGTATTCTTTTTCAGATCTCAAATTTCTCTCGCTAGTGTCATTTGCACCTTCTGTTTTCAAGCAAATCCACAAGAGGTCACTGTGGACTGACTGACTGACTGACTGATCGCCCCACCCTTTCCCTTCCCTAAAGTTTTAGTTGCCTTTGGGTTTTTGCTTCGTACTTTTGTTCCTTGAGATTTGGTTGGTTTGTTTGTTTGATCACTTTGTTTTGTATCTTCTAGATGTTTTGGATTCCTGCTCGTTTCTTGTCTGCTCTGAGTTTTTTGGATCATTGTTGTTTAGTTTAATAAATTATTTTTGCTGCACATGGATCTTTTCTTGTTTTTATGAAACCCTATCTTTACATAATCCAAAGGCCACACCAAAAACCAGCAGCAGGATATATCATTTTTTTTTTCTTTTCTTTTTTTTTTTTTTCTTTTCTGTTTTTGGTTGAAGGATGGGTCTCTAAATTATTCCACCAGCAACCAAAGGGGAGCAGTTGCTTGGTTCTCAGGCATTGGCGGCTAAATGGCAGCAGGGGTTGGAGGTAAGAGCTTTTGCCCAAGCTTTTTGGACTTTGGATGAGGGACTGAAATTATCTGACTTTGAGCTGATGAGAATTTTTAATCAGTGTCTGAATCACGCTTTTTATATTGAGATGGATGAGCTTAAGATTACTCAACTTTGGGTCTTCGTTATTTACCTGAAACAAAATGCTCTAAAGTTTGATTCTTTTCACAAGATGGTGGTCCCTCCAGAGTCCCCACCTCAAGAACCATCATCCCAGACTGTGTGTATACAGCCATAGAGTATCTTGACTCTCTTGGTGACATTTTGGCCAGTGTTGAGTCTAAGTGTTGAGAGTGCCGATGAGCCCTCGCCTCCAAAAAATGCTTTTGCTCCATGGAGGACTTCAGTATATCTTCACCATCAAGGTGGTCTTTTACCTCGCGTAGCCACCAAACCCACCAGTTGCACCTTGGTGGACCCATGACTGGATTTTCCCCCTTATTATAACACCATGGTTGTTTCCAGTCAGGGGATCAATTCTTCAAGGCTCCTTTGATCACCGGCTCTATGGGCTATACCTTGGCTCTTATAAACTCGTTTTAGTTCCCCTTCGGGGGGAACTTCAGCACTATAAGTGGATTTGATTTGTAAAATCCACGCATTGGGAGGATTCGGATCAGAAGCCGCTTGTCTGGAGAGTATTGAACGGGCCAATGAATGAAATTAATTGGCAGCGTAAGCTTGCGCAGGTGTGCGACATCTGCAATTATCTCAGCATATAAGCACACCTGAAGCCAGCAGACGCCATCCTTTTCGCTTCAGATCCTTTCTGAGTGAGTCGATGAGGGTTCCTCTTGCTGATCAGCACTTCAGAGCGAACGAGTGTGTCTCCCGGTCCAGAGTGGGTCTTCGCGGTGGCAGATGGTCGAGCTGGGTTACTCCCTTGCCTGCGGTTCTTTGGGTCCGGTCCTCCAGAGCGGTGCGTATAGTTGCAACTTTCCTAAAAGAGCAACACAGTCGTGCAGCACGTCCTTTTCAGGATGGCGCTCCGACTGTGCGTTTCTGGATGCGGGGGTTTCCTGGCTCCGGATGATGGACACGATCACTGCATTGCATGTTTGGGGGTCCAGCATGTTAATGCGGTGCTCGCGGGCGGTTCATGTCGTCATTGCGATGCCATGACCGTTGCACAGCTAAGATCGCGGCTAACTTTCGCAAGAGAGCGAGCCACCCCAGTTGCCTCCTGTTCTAAAAAAGCAGCGGGCGCTCGGGCAGATCTGAGGGTTTCAGCGGGAGATAATCCGCCGCCCACGGGCTCGCGGACCTCTCGCTCCTCACGGCGCTCCATCCAAGCTTCGGGTGGTGAGAGTGATCCGTCTAACCAGATGGTAGCTCTCACACTCGCTGACACCGGAGATCAGATGTCCTCCGCGGCATCGGAGGGTGGGCTTTCACTGTCCGACGAAGATCCGGACCCGCTCGCCCCCTCCGGGCAGGTGAGCGCTGTCAAATCGGATCCTGAAGCGGACATGTTAGCCGTGCTTTCCCGGGCTGCTTCGGCCGTGGGGTTGGAGATGGTTTATCCCCCAGCTCCGCGGCCGGACCGACTAGATGGGTGCTACGTAGAGGACCAGAAGGCGAAGCCTTCGAAGCCTCTCGTCCCCTTCTTCCCGGAAGTGCACAGTAGGCTCACGCAGTCTTGGAGGGCACCTTTCTCTGCCCGTGCTGCGTGTGCCTCCGCCCTCACCGCCCTTGACGGCGGAGCTGCCAGGGGGTATGAGGCGATCCCGTCAGTGGAGCGCGCTATCGCGGTCAATCTTTGTCCGCGCGGCGCCTCTACGTGGCGGGGTTTGCCCCGCCTCCTGTCCAAAGCCTGTAGGTTGTCTGCCTCCCTCGGAGCCAGAGCTTATAAGGCTGCGGGCCAGGCTGCTTCTGCTTTGCACGCGATGGCCACCTACCAGCGCTACCAAGCGCAGGCGCTGGCCGAGCTGCACGAGGGCGGGTCCAACCCAAGCTTATTACATGAGCTGCGCACCGCGACCGACTATGCTCTTCGGACTACTAAGTCCGCCGCGTGTGCGCTGGGGAGGACGATGTCCACATTTGTGGTTCAGGAACGCCACCTCTGGCTAAACCTGGCCGATATGCGCGACGTTGACAAAGTTCGCTTTCTTGACTCGCCCATATCCCAGGCTGGCCTGTTCGGCGACACCGTCGGTGAATTCACCCAGGAATTCAAGGCGGTGAAAGAGCAGTCGGATGCGATGGGCAATGTCATCTATCGGCGTGGCCGTAAGCCCGCTCCGCCCGCCGAGCCATCCACTTCCGCTGTTCCTCGCCGAGGGCGCCCGCCAACGAGTGCTGCCCCGCCCCCGCCTGCGCCTCCGGCCAAGCGGGCGCGGCGTTCACCTCGAAAGCAGGCAGCCCCTCCTGCCCAGGGCGCCGTTAAGTCCGGTAAACGGACCGCGAAGCGTCCCTGAGACAGGCCATCCGGAGAAGAGGAAACTTGCTCTTTCCCCGCTGGAGGGCGGGGCCCCGATAACAACGGTACTTTTCAGTGCCACCAAAACATCAGTAAAAGAGCACTTTTTCCCTTCCCCGGATGTGACTGCACGAGTTCTGCCAGTCCGGGACGCGCTGCCTTCCGGCTCGCAGACTCTACGTACTTCGCCAGTGGCTCACGAGCGCTGGGGGGACGGTCTCCCTTCCCTCAGCCCTCCAGCCCCCTCTCCGGAGTCAGGGTGCGGAGCCAGAGCGAATCGCTCTCCTCCAGCTCTTCCGCGGGACCCTCGTGCTTCCCGGATCAGCACACCCACTCCGCGCTGCCCCACCGCTGGTACGTCAGCGATTGTAGCGATGACTCCATTAGCGAGGGCTCTGCCTGCCTGGTTAGCGCGGGCCAGCCCCTCGCGGTGGCTCATACGCACAATCAGACTCGGTTACGCGATTCAGTTCGCGAAACGGCCCCCCAAGTTTACGGGCGTGTATTTCTCCAGGGTCAGCCCCCTGTCCGCCCCTGTCTTGCGAGAGGAGATTGCTGCCCTCCTGGCGAAGGGTGCAATCGAGCCGGTTCCTCCAGCCGAGATGGAGAGTGGGTTTTACAGCCCATACTTCATCGTACCCAAAAAGAGCGGTGGGTCACGGCCAATCCTAGATCTGCGCGTTTTGAACCGCTGTCTGCACAGGCTGCCGTTCAGAATGCTCACGCAGAGGTGCATTCTCCAATGCGTTCGTCCTCGGGATTGGTTTGCAGCCATAGACCTGAAGGACGCGTATTTCCATGTCTCCATTCTTCCACGCCACCGCCAATTTCTGCGGTTTGCGTTCGAGGGTCGAGCGTGGCAGTACAAGGTCCTCCCCTTCGGGCTCTCTCTGTCTCCGCGGGTCTTCACCAAACTCGCGGAGGGTGCCCTAGCGCCCCTTCGGCTCGCGGGCATTCGCATACTCAATTATCTCGACGACTGGCTGATTTTAGCCCACTCGTGGGAGCAATTGATTATGCACAGGGACAAGGTGCTTCGGCATCTCCGCCTACTGGGGCTTCAGGTCAACCGAGAAAAGAGCAAACTCGCCCCCGTGCAGAGGATTTCTTTTCTCGGGATGGAGCTGGACTCGATCACCATGGTAGCGCACCTCTCCGAGGAACGCGCTCGCCTGTTGCTGAACTGTCTGAGGGAGCTCGACAGCAAACTAGTGGTCCCACTGAAGTTCTTTCAGAGGCTCCTGGGGCATATGGCATCCGCAGCCGCCGTCACGCCGCTCGGGTTGCTCCATATGAGACCACTTCAGCACTGGCTTCACGATCGAGTCCCCAGACGCGCATGGCACGCGGGCACTTACTGCGCTGTGTCGCCGCGCCCTCAGCCCTTGGAACGACCCCTCGTTCCTACAGGCCGGTGTGCCTCTAGGACAGGCGTCCAGCCATGTTGTTGTTTCAACAGACGCTTCCAACACGGGTTGGGGGGCCGTGTGTCGCGGGCATGCGGCTGCGGGCCTCTGGAAGGGTGCCCAGCTGCATTGGCATATCAATCGCCTAGAGCTGCTGGCAGTGTTCCTCGCTCTCCACCGGTTTTTACCGGTGCTGGAGCGGCAACACGTGCTGGTCAGGACGGACAGTACGGCGGCGGCGGCGTATATCAACCGCATGGGGGGTATGCGCTCTCGCCGCATGTCTCAGCTCGCCCGCCGTCTGCTCCTCTGGAGTCACCCGCGGCTGAAATCGCTGCGCGCCATTCACGTCCCAGGCACGCTCAATCGTGCAGCCGATGCGCTCTCACGACAGCTGTTACGCCCTGGAGAATGGAGACTCCACCCCGAGTCTGTTCAGCTGATAAGGGCGCGATTCGGGGAGGCCCAGATCGATCTGTTTGCTTCCCCCGAGAACGCTCACTGCCAGTTGTTTTTTTCCCTGACCGAGGGCTCTCTCGGCACGGATGCACTGGCCCACAGCTGGCCTCGGGGCATGCGCAAGTATGCGTTTCCCCCAGTGAGCCTGCTCGCGCAGTTTCTGTGCAAGGTCAGGGAGGACGAGGAACAGGTTCTGCTAGTTGCGCCCCTTTGGCCCAACCGGACCTGGATATCAGAGCTCTCACTCCTCGCGACGGCCCTCCCCTGGCGGATCCCTTTGAGAGAGGACCTACTCTCTCAGGGACAGGGCACCATCTGGCACCCTCGCCCCGATCTTTGGAACCTCCACGTGTGGTCCCTAGACGCGAGGAAGACTTAGGTAACCTACCGACTGCGGTGGTTAATACCATCACTCAGGCTAGAGCCCCCTCCACGAGGCGCGCCTACGCCCTGAAGTGGAGTCTATTCACTGAATGGTGCGTCTCTCGCAGAGAAGACCCCCGAAATTGCCAGATTAGTGTTGTGCTCTCTTTCCTTCAAGAGAAGTTGGACAGCAGGCTGTCGCCCTCCACTCTCAAGGTTTACGTGGCCGCCATCTCCGCTTATCATAGCGCGGTAGCTGGCGGCACCGTGGGAAAGCATAACCTGGTCATCCAGTTCCTTAGGGGTGCTAGGCGAATTAATCCATCTCGCCCCCCTCTCATGCCCTCTTGGGATCTCGCCCTCGTTCTCACGAGTCTGCGATCCGATCCCTTTGAGCCACTCGAATCAGTATCTCTAAGATTTCTGTCCCTGAAGACAGCTCTGCTGGTTGCGTTGGCCTCCATCAAGAGGGTCGGGGACCTGGAGGCATTTTCGGTCAGTGACTCGTGCCTGGAATTCGGGCCGGATTACTCTCACGTCATCCTGAGACCCCGCCCCGGTTATGTGCCCAAGGTTCCTACCACCCCCTTTAGAGATCAGGTAGTGAACCTGCAAGCGCTGCCCCCGGAGGAGGCAGACCCAGCCCTTTCTTTACTTTGTCCAGTTCGCGCTCTGCGCATTTATGTGGACCGTACTCAGAATTTTAGATCATCTGAGCAGCTCTTTGTCTGTTATGGCGGTCGGCAGCAGGGAAGTGCCGTATCGAAACAAAGATTATCCCACTGGATTGTGGATGCCATTTCACTCGCTTATTCGAGTCGAGGTCAGCCGTGTCCCCCGGGAGTTCGTGCACACTCCACTCGGAGCGTTGCATCCTCTTGGGCGCGTGCACGCGGCGCCTCTCTAACAGACATCTGTAGAGCTGTGGGCTGGGCGACACCCAACACATTTGCAAGGTTTTACAATCTGCGAGTGGAGCCGGTTTCCTCAAGGGTATTAGGTAACCCTTTGGTGATTGAGGAGACAACTCGGTAGGGTGTTGAAACACGCTTGCTGCGCCATTCTCCCTAACACGGAGGTACGTGCGCCTTTGTTATCTGTCAGTAAAGTTCCCCGTCAGGTGAGCCCTGCAGATTCCTCCGTGGCCCCCAGCACTGACTCAGCGGAGGAGTCACTTGCTGGCCCACTACGTTGTAGGTCTGCCCGCTGGTCAGCCCGCGTTTTGGGTATAGGTGCCTGCTATGCGTGATCCCCACTAGGCGATCCCATATGCTTATTCCGCCACGGTTAAGTCCCCCCCCTGGACGGACCCGTGTCTTCCCTCTCCGCTAACCACTCTTTTGCTATGTGTACTCCCCCTTTTTAGGGCTAGTCCATATGTAAATTCTGCCATCTATCCCCCCCTTGGGTAACGGATGGCCTCCGCAGCGTCCTCCCTATCGGGATTGCACGCTTCCCAACGTACTGTCGTATTTCCTAGAATTATCTAGATGCTCACGACTTCCCAAAAAATATATCTAAATCCGTAAAACTTCTGTTGAAGTAGGATAAATTAGGGCCAGGGACACGTTGGAGGACCGCGCCCCCCATGATGTGGGTGCGTCACGCTTGCTTGACTATCTCCTCATCGGGGGTGTTGGTAAGGTGCAGTCATTATGGCGCTTTCAATGGGCTCCCAATGCGTGGATTTTACAAATCAAATCCACTTATAGTGCTGAAGTTCCCCCCGAAGGGGAACGTTCGAGGTTACTAAAGTAACCCTTCGTTCCCCGAGGAGGGGAACGGAAGCACTATACTCCGTCGCCATAATGACTGTCCCTTAGCTGTTTGAAAGTCTCTTCAGCTTAAAAGGATGGCGTCTGCTGGCTTCAGGTGTGCTTATATGCTGAGATAATTGCAGATGTCGCACACCTGCGCAAGCTTACGCTGCCAATTAATTTTATTCATTGGCCCGTTCAATACTCTCCAGACAAGCGGCTTCTGATCCGAATCCTCCCAATGCGTGGATTTTACAAATCAAATCCACTTATAGTGCTTCCGTTCCCCTCCTCGGGGAACGAAGGGTTACTTTAGTAACCTCGAACGTTCCTTGTTTTGTTTTGTAAATTGTTTTGTTTGTTCTGTCCTAAGTATAGACCTTACTCACTATCCCTCTCTCTGGTCCACCTCCGTTCTGCCTCCCTCATATGCAGTTGGGACTATCTGGTATCCACTCCCCTTGAGAGGGGGTAATGTCACACCTGTTGTAGTGCTCTCATGTGGATACTTGAAGGCACTAGCATTTGTTTTGGTTTTTATTCCTGCACACATGATCACTTATTGTTTTTAGCTGTTTTTTGTTTGTTTAATTGAGTCATGTCTTTATAAGCCCCTGTTCTGTTGTGTTTTAGTTGCCTTTGGATTTTTGCTTCATACTTTTGTTCCTTGTGATTTGGTTGGTTTGTTTGTTTGATCACTTTGTTTGTATCTTCCCAAGGTTTTGGATCCCTGCTCGTTTCTTGTCCTTTTTTTTGGATCAAAAAAAAGCGTCATACCACTCCGTAGCATTCATTTTAAAGATAAAATGAAGCCATATTTTCCTCTGGCTACATAATTCGCGATCTCCAGAAATACAAAGGCGTTTTCAGAATGAGCTTATGTTAGTAGAGTTAGTATTTATGTACAACTAAGCAAACATTATACTTCTTTTTGTAATGATCCAATTTCGATTATTGTATACACATATTTATTCACCATATATTAGATTTACTGAAAAATATTAAGCTATAACTAAATCTTAAATAGTTTTAGACTATTTCTAAATAGTGAACTTGAATATTTATGTTTATACGATTTTGTTTTTACTTTGTTGGATAAAGTACTATATATAATTCAAATGGCTTGATGAAAAAAATGGTTTCTCTTTTTATAATATGACTGATAAAGCTTTGCAACACTGGATGAGTCAGTTGTATGAGGTGTACTGTATTATTTATTTATTTTTATTGAGTTGATGTGGTGTCGCAGGTGTGTGTGTTGACTATTGCACAGCTTCAATCGTGACTCATACAGTTATGTCTATTATGCATTAGAGCTTTGAGTGTTTTGTTTTCGACTCAACCATTATATCATGTGAAGCAGCTGTTCTTGGTTTGAACCCACACTTTTTCATTTGTTGTGAACAATATTAGATATAGTGTGCATTAAGTTTTAAATAGCAATAAAACAAGCAATTAAAGGGGGTCAGCCAATGTAATAGATACTGTTAGAATATTTGGGCTTAGGTACTGAATGTATTGTATTAGACAATTAAACATCATTACTAGGTATTTTAATATTATCAGATATAGACAACATGATTACTGACAGGTTAGAAACAAATATTATGATGTGGCTGTCTTTTATTGGCCAATTATGATGTTCCAAGATATCATATTCACAGTTAGCAACTGCTAATCTGGGAATTCGGTAGTCAAGATGTGTATATATATATATATATATATATATATATATATATATATATATATATATATATATATATATATATATATACGCAAGGCTTGACATTAACTCTTTGGTCACCAGCCACTGTGGCTAGCAGTTTTCCAACATTACTAGCCACACTTTTCACAAATTTGACTTTAACATGCTAAAATTACTTGATTTTGTGTTATGTCCACATGACTCCTCGTTCATTTCACTTTTTGTGTGTTGTGTATGAGCTTGCTCAATGTGCATGAGCAGATGGGTCATCGCAAAGCAATTTGTTTTTATTTCACATGACTTTTCCAACCTGGGCTCATTGTGGAAACGTAGCCCCGCGGACGTTTCTGTGGACCGTGATTTACGTCCCGGGAGGTAAGTAATCGGACGTTTTTTGTTTTCGCGGATCCGCGAGAGGCCGCTGTGCACGTTTTTTCGCGTCTCGGCCGCCTCTCGGGAGCGCACGCCGTTCGCGCCCGCGCCATTCTCGCGCGGAAAGCCGCTGGATCGCCCTCCTCTTCCTCCTCCTCCTTCCCTAAACCCGAGCGACGGTTAGCAAAAATCGTCCAGAAAAAAAAAAAAGCAAAAGCCCTCGTCTTCGATTTCGACCGCGTTTTCGGATTCCTCCGCGTTCTCGCCCTTATTTTTCGGATTCTGTTTTTCGTCTTACCTGATTTCCGGAACCGCTGTTCCCCGGACTCGATCCCGGTCGTTGTCCGCGCGGCCGGCTCCTCCTCCTCCGGGGCCTCCGCTCCGCCGACGCAACGCTGTGAGCTAAGTGGACAAACTGGTTGCATCGGGAAAGCCCTCCACTCGGCGGCGAGCCGTTGGCCGGTGAGCGCGAAGAGGAGGGGCGGAGCGGCACCACATCGCCCCGCAGCGTTCGCTCGGAAAAAAACAAAACGCAGCCTTACGTATCTCTGGACACGTAAATCGCGGTCTCCAGAAACGTTCGCGGGGCTACGTTTCCAGAATAAGCTCGGGTTGGACTATTCAGGGCACAGAATTAGGATTTGTCAAGTTTTATCTTAGTTCACACCAAAAATAAAAATTTATTTCTTAGCCACAAATTTTAAATGTGTCAAAACAAGCGAAATATAGCTGTATACATGTGCTTTTAATTCAACAAAACTTTTATTTTGAAAAAAGAAAAAAAAAACTTTAAAAAAGAACTATTTTCATGTATCTAAATTATTCAGTTATTTGTCCTTGCTAAAGGTCCCAGATCAGCAGTTACTACACATAAACAGGGAGTGTATATCATATTAATGTTATTGTAAAAAAAAACAGATAATAAAAATTTTTTGTTAACAAAAAATTGTATGCAAAAAACAACATACCGTGTGTGATAATTAAAGGATGCATGCGCAGGCTCGGTTAATGTTAGGCCTGTTAATAATCTGTTAAAAAAAAATATTAAAACGAAACAGTGACTTATATAAAATATGTATATGTATATATATTTAAATATTGAGCTATTCACGATCATAGCTGCTGCACGACCAAAGCTTTTGGTCCAGTAAGTTGCCTTTCCTCCAGGCATGGTTTCTTCGCGCAAGTAAACGGCAGCATGCATGCTTTTTAACAGTCGCACGCATTGCATCAGCTTTTTGTGCGAGTGATCATCCTCTCTTTTAGTATTCACCTGCTTTCTTTTGCTTGCGCGAACAATTATTTTTACCAGTCATGCTGCTCCTTAATTCTAAAATCACATTTGCACAAATTTTTTGCCATCTTTATTGTTGAACACTGATTTTAAGTAAACTACAATTTTAAAAGAATTTCCAACAAGTTGAAAATCGAAAGCTTTGCCTTTCGCTCAGCTCTTTCTTTATCACAACGAACCAGTACATCGACCGCATTATTGCTGCCACTGCACCAATCCACCTGTCAATATCATGTTACATACTTTCCTCACTCGTCAACAAAACCCCAAGTTACTTGAATTCCTCCATGGGGTAAGAAGTTTTCTTTACCTGGAGATGGCAAACCACCTTTTTCCGGTAGAGCCCCATGTCCGATTTATATTGGATTCATTTCCACATTTGAAGGAGGCCTGAAACCAATCTCTAAACATCTGTCACATATAAGCAAAAAATCTGAATTGGGTCATATTTAACTGGCAGTGTAAACTGGGCCCTAGACAGCTAAACGTGGTGGAAAGAGTACTAAAAAAATGATACTCAAGTAAAAGTACCATTACTTCCACAAAAAAGTAGTGCAACTAGAGTAAAAGTATCTGTTTTAAATATTACTCAAAATATGAGTAAGAATTGTCCCTTTTAAATGTACTCAAGAGTATTGAGTATTGAGTATTACACTGTAAAAATCATATGTGTTTACATTTAATTTGTCTCTGTGTGTGTGTGTCTGTCTGTGTAGATGTAACATTCAGTAGTGTATCATCTCATCATCACATGCACTCTAAACTCTTGTCTTTTGGTCATTGTGTGTGAAGATTTTTGTCATCTTCTTGGACACTTTTATTGCTTCCAAACAGTTTGCTGCAATTATAAATCGCCCTTGTCTTGAGGTAGTTTATTGTGATGTAATTACCTTCTATGTGTGATTTGATTGGACAGGAATTACAAGACTGATTTTTCTAACCCCATAGACCAGGAAAAAAAAATAATGTAGTGACTGTATTGGAGTAAGATGCTACACTAAAAATTGGCTCAAGGGAAAGTAAAAGAACACATCTTTAACATGACCTATGGTAAATTACAATTCCTGAAAAAAATACTAATTTGCAATGATTTGAGTATTTGCTTTACTTTACACCACTGCAGTTTAGTGCACATTCCTGTCAAACAAAGCCTGATACCAGTGTTTAAGTTCAATATTAGCAATATCAAACTTAGAACAATCATAAACCGTTTGTATCTGCATGCCTCATTTCAGATATCACATTTGTCTACAATTGTTTTATTATGTACTTTCCCCAAAACTCTAGTTTGATCTTGCTGCTTCTCTTTAGGTGGCCAAACAAATCTTTAAAACAGTTCTGGGACATTTTAAGCAAGAAAACAGAAACTTTAATCTTATAAAAGCATTTAACAAGTTAACACTGCTAAGATTCCCTGCCATTTCACACACAAAGTACAACCAACAGAGAAGAAAGACAGGGAGATGCAAGAGGTGCAAATATGAGAGGTTGACTGAGAAAAGGAGGGGTGTAAAGAGCGCCAGAGAGAGTGAGAATATATAACCCTTTCTTCTGTGCAAATATGAGAAGTCTTGTTATCTTGCAGAGGCCAAAAATGCAATTTTCAGCATTTTTATATTACAGTGAGCAGATATTGCATACAAGCTATAAATTATTTTTAATACTCTCCAGATTACACACACTAATACAAATGTAAAACCAACAACCCTGACTTTCGGTCTCTTTGTCAGTCATCCACATAAACTCCTCATACATAGATGGTATTAACATATTCTAGGTCATTAAGTGTTCAATCATTTGCATAAGTACATCTGAGGAACATTTAAAGTAACATTAAAGGCACCAAGGAAGCGTGATATGATCTGAGCTATCGAAAGGCACAAAACACTGACACATATGTGTGCATTAAAGATAAACAGACAGGTGGTCAACATGGAGACAGGAAGAGAAAGGGAGCAAGCGAAAAAAGCGGCAAGAGACTTTATGCCCTTCCAAGTTTGCTAAGGCTGCTTGTAAGAATTGCTGAGGATGCAATGTGCTGACCCACATACATACCGTAGTACCTGTTCCCCACAGACTGCCTCCGCCGACTGCTCTCTCTCTCTCTCTCTCTCTCTCTCTCTCTCTCTCTCTCTCTCTCTCTCTCTCTCTCTCTCTCTCTCCTCAAATTCCCCATTGTTAACACTGTTATTCAGTGCTTGCATTTTGTATTGTCTTGTCACTCGGTTCTTGCAGTCTCACCTTTTTCCTTGCAATACTCAATGGTTTGTGAATTCTTCACCTTTAACAGTGTGCAAAAGAAGCAGATGCTAAGGCCCATTGAGATGAATCAAATCAATGAAGTCATCACTAGTACTACTCTCTCTCTCTCTCTCTCTCTCTCTCTCTCTCTCTCTCTCTCTCTCTCTCTCTCCTTCTCTCTCTCAATTAAATTAAATTAAATTAAATTAAATTAAATTAAATTAAATTAAATTAAATTAAATTAAATTAAATTAAATTAAGTTCAATAATTGCTTTATTGGCATGACAATTGTTACAAATGTATTGCCAAAGCAGTTATAAAGTTTACATAAAATAAAACATACATATATAAAAAAAAAAAAACAGTACACACAGTAAATAGTAGTAGTAGTAGCAAAAAAAAAGATGATATTTATCTATAATAATTAAATAAAACATCAACAATACATCATATTATTCAATATATATCACATTAATATTCAATATATTATATTATTATTCAACATTAATTATTCATACAAATCAATACAAAAATAGATCAGAATAAACTTTACATTTTTAGGATAAAACAGTAATAAAACAATAATAATCAGTATATTTACAATGATTCATTTATAATCATCTAGGTGTGTGTGTGTGTGTGTGTGTGTGTGTGTGTCTTTCTCTCTCTCTCTCTCTCTCTCTCTCTCCTCTTCCCTCCAGTTCACTTAATACAATTTGTCGGCCTCATCGTCTTTAATTGTGCTGATCTGTTCATCCTTGGAGGTCTAATGTTTTTAGTGTTTTAATCATTTGTGTCATATTAATATGTTATTTCAACAAATAAACACAAATTCCTTAGGTAATGACAAAGATGCAGTGTTTTAAGTGTTATAATAAATTGTGTCAGTTTAATAGGTAGACGCAAACATAGAACACAAGAGTTATACATACAAATTCTTATCTTACAAAAAACCTTACAAAACGTTGCATGCATGTACTGTATATAGTTAGCATATATAAAAGCATGTACAGCATATATTGTTTACTGTATGCTATGTTGATTTAAATAATTTTTAAGTCTAATATTGACTAAACCGTATGTTAAGTTAAAAATTGTAATTTAACAACAACAACAACAACAATAATAATGATAATACATTAAAAATAATAATAATAAATAAATAAAAATAATTACAGTAAACTAATAAATAAATAAATAAATAAATAACCCAATACTTGGTTACTTCATATTGCTTTGAGCCAGTTTTGGGTTAAATGTGACATTGTTCAGAAGTTTATGCTTAATTATTTAATATACTCATTGTAATTTGATTGATTGTTGCCATTTAGACAACTTCCTACAAATGTGTTATGACGTTCTGCTGTCAATTCGTTTATTTGTTATACTATTTTTATTTTTTTTTTCATTATTTGTTTATTGTATGATGGATGTTTTGTGTCTAAATTTATATACCTATATTTAATTTAAAAGTTTTACGGTAAGGTGACCAGAAATTAATATCCCGGAAGGTAGATGAAGGGAGTGGAAGATGTCAGGGTGAATGTTGCCGTGATAGAAATAATTTACTCAGCTAGTTGTCGAATAGAGAACTAAAGAAAGCTTAAAATGTCTATGATCCTGTAAGGATAGTAATTTCTTCTAAGGTGGAGATCCACTAGTTCACGTCTGTGGACTGTAATGGGCCATATGCACAGCTACTGTTTTTTTCAGCCAAGGATGAACTTCCAGTGAGAGCTTTATGTGGCTATTTTTAATTTTATAGGGTTTCTTTTACTGCATTGATGTTGTAATGTAATTTAAATACAATCAGTTAAATAAATAGACTTAAGCATCCATTTGGTTGTTAAAGCATAAAAAGAGATGAAAGACTGTTTAAACGCAGGCATCTTTATAAATTGCAGGCTAGTGCAGAAATTCAATTGTAAATAGGCTAAAATTAATGTCGATATTTTAAAGACATGGTGCAGAAAAATATTATTTAATGCAGTGCTTGTTGTTTGGTATGATACCCACTTTATGTCATATCTCTGTCAGTCAGTAAAGATCGCTGTCTTTTAAAGTAATCACATCTTAAACATTTTCTATGGGATGACGATTAACCGGAAGCCCTTGGCGGGCTGACTGAAATGAATAGTCCATGTGCATGTACCGTATTGTGTATCATCAACGAACTCGCACATCGCAGATATCGCCCTAAGAAACCAGGACATCTCAGTGGCTCCTCTGTTAGTATTGGACACGACACCAACTGACGACTCTCTGCTTTTTCC
Source organism: Danio rerio (assembly GCF_052040795.2). Lineage (NCBI taxonomy): Eukaryota > Metazoa > Chordata > Actinopteri > Cypriniformes > Danionidae > Danio > Danio rerio. The sequence continues at coordinate 66,905,419 of NC_141027.1, forward strand.
TCAAGGACTGTAACTACGATTCTGGAGTATTCCCTTGGCTTCAGCGTTTACTTGCCCATTGGGCAAAGGGGGCACTGTGATTTATGCCAGTATGAACGCAAGTACTGACACAGGCCTGCAATGTTGTTTATTTATTTCTCCATTAATTTTATATGGACCATTTTTGAGCTTTGCTAAATGAAATATTGATTTTTGATGTTTATTTGAGTTTTGGAAAAAATGAAAAACAAAAAGCTTTATTTTAAAACAAATCTTTCTTTCTTTCTTTCTTTCTTTCTTTCTTTATTTTTATTTATTTATTTATTTTTGTACGCATTTTTTTGCTTTATTCTATTTAATATAATAATATTAATATAAATATAATATAATATAAATTTGTGGATTTAATTCTGTACCAAGTTGGTTGTGTGTATTATTTATCTGAATTGGTACCATTCTACATGATTATTTTTTGGGGTTAAACTACATTTCAAGAGTTCACACTTAGCTGATGATTGATTATAAGCAAGTTTGGCATGCTGTCCCGGGAGAGAGCCCTGAGCTCGAAGGTTCTTGAGCCCTGGGCTCCCTCCCGTTTGGAGGTAGAGAGGGGAGCCTCGAGCTCAGGTAGATCTCGACAACTCCCCTTTTTATAATAGCTAAAGATTAAGATTGAAGGCTATTAAAAGATATGCTGCATTATTAGATTACCTGTATTGAAATTTAAATTTAACGATTAACTTGTTGTACATGTTTTTGGAATGTGGGAGGAAACCGGAGAACCCGGGGAAAACCCACGCAAGCACGGGAAGAACATGCAAACTACACACAGAAACGACCACCGGCCTGTTAAGGAACTAGAACTGGTGACGTTCTTGCTGTGAGGCGACAGTGCTAGTCACTGAGCCACCGTGCTGCCCTATGGAGGGAAAGGTGAAAAGGTAGGGGTGGAAGGGGGGATTCTTCAAATCGAAGATGACTGTAGAGAGAAAACCCTGGCTCTTTATAGTGGTTAGGAATGGCCTGATTGGTGGATCAAGCATGCTAATACAGAACCAGCCGTGTTCAATCATAATCACGTGCTCCTCTCGAAATTAGTTTATGAATAAACTTCACTTAGTCTGTTTTAATGAATTAAACCAGGGCCCTTTCTATAAAATTTGAAAAGTTTGCTACATATACTTTTTCAAGCTGGGAAGAAAAAAAAAATGAAGACAAGCAGATATTCACAACATTTACAACAAACAACTCAAACTACACATTTCACCCCTAATTTTGAGGTCTTCTTTTCTTTTCTCCACTCTGTCGCTCTAAATCCAACAACAGGGATATTTTGCTGACAGGCTTACAGCAGAAATCAGATGTGTTAAGCACTGATGGCAATATGGGGTGAGATTGAAAGCTGATCAGCAAATGCACAAGGGTTTATTTGCAGCACAAGATCTAATGTAGCCTGTGATTGGTAGCAATGTAGCAATCTTCATCACTTTTACTGAAATGACACATCAGATATAAGAACTGCTAAAGGCCCCAATACACTCAGTTTTCCACATTCAGTGACGATATTGCAACCTGTCATGTTTCACCCACCAATCTGATGACCCGCTTTTCACAATAACAAGGGAAAGAACATCAAAGAGACATCAGATCCTGACACAGTCTCCCCAGAGACTTCAGACCAAACATTACTGTCATTTAACAACCCTTCTGCCTTTTGACATTCATGACTGCTTAGAAAGATGAATAAAGCTGCATATGTAGGCATGCTAGTATTTAACCAAATGAAAGACGATAGTTTTGTGCTTATACAACATGATTTTTAAAATAATTGAGCACAAAAAGATAACATGCACAAATATTACAATAATGAGACCAAAAACTGAGAGGCAGCCATCTAGGAAGTGTAAAGGGTCACAAAACAACATAACACATTTTTTGAGCTGTTGACAGTCGTATATGTGTCGCACTTTGCTAAAACACTATTAGGACACATATATTTCACAAAAAAAAAAGAAACTTTTTCGATTTTGTGTTATTTCGAGCAAATCCGCTCTTCCGGTTTGAAATTAATTTTTAAAGCTACGTCACGCTGATTAGGTACTTGTGTGTATTCCAGCGTGTGGACTAAACGCCTGTACCTGGGAGTACTTTGTGACGTCTCTGAGTGTGCTGCATTAATTCATGAGAAAGACTTGGTTCAAATTAATCACCGCGCTCTATTGTGTATGCGGTGCAACTTCATTAATATGCACGATAGCTTTGAAGATTGTTTTTACCTGTTACAGTGTTCAGATGGCAGAGGGACGCCATGTTGTGTTGCCAAAACAAGTGGAAGAAGAAGAATTGTTTGGAGACACTGGTCATCAGTGTTGCTTTTATAATGTGCTGCATCAAGGGTTTGGTTTTCATTTTCTTTCTATAAGAGCGCAGCTAGACTCACGTGTGGAAATGTTCTTATCTGGAAATGGTAAAATCCATATTTGCTGCTCGTCTCCTTTTAATAAAGACGCGGTTCCAGTTGGTGTTGATTGTCCTGTCCCTACAGATTTAGTAAGTAGGCGATCAGTGGTCTTTGTTTGTTTATTCAGACAGCAAAGTTAGTTCGTATCGTCAGCAGTACTCTTTTAGTGTTTAAAGACAGATCCTAGTCAAAATGATCTCTACGTTACTAAAGTTTGCTATATGTTAATATTACTACAATATTATTGACTGAAAGATCTGCTGTAAATGCTGTTCACCGAGTGTAAACATGTAAACACTGCAATCAAACTATTACCATCGTTCAGAATTTTCGCCGCATGTTGTGACAGGATAGTCTATACACACGCTACTGACGCTATCAAGTGCATCTAAGTTACCGAGAAATGCTGAGTTTTTTTTTTTTTTTTTCATTCGCCATGCGCTATCAAAAATTGCATTAAAAGTACACACTTCCAGCAGTTTCTTTAATCAAATATATTGCTTGTCTCAAGGACCACGAATGAAATTCCTGAATGAAAGTGCCAAACTGCAGTTAAAGTCTACCATCTGATAATTTGGCAAATAATTTGATAAATGATGTCCATGTAAACACAATCACTGTCTTTGTCCCCTGCGTGTGTGTGTTTGTTTTGCCTCTGTGAAAATCAGCATGTGCTCAAATGGAAACTCCCATATTTATGTAAATTATTATACACCTTCCCTCTTTCCCTTCTTTGACACTCCCCTCTAAACAGAGCTAGACATATCCACTTTTCTGACTTTTTGCCAAACTAGAGGTGTGAAAACACCCTGCTAAAAAAAAGGAGGGGGGGGTTGTGGCCCTTTAAATGTTTACATTTAATAACTAAAACTAAATACTAATTATCATGAACCAATGGTATGCCATGTGTGGTGAATGGAGCGAGGCTGACAGCCATGAGAGCGGTATAAAGCTGCGGTCACACTGGAATTTTTTCTCCATGGTCTTCCATTCATATACATGCATCAGATTGGAAACGCAAGTTCCTGCGTCAAGTTTTGCAGTTCACTGTGTTGCAAGGTTCAAGCTTGGTGAACTCTGACCTGAAAAATCACATCACTCGACTAAGTGAGACCTATCGAGGATCATAACATGAACTCTCTGCACAGAAATTAAAACATGGAGCAATCGCTTTCTTTTTTAAATGACTAATCTTGAAGCTGGTGGCATGAGCGTTAATAACCATCACCTGTATGAGACACCTGCCTTGAGTCTCACAAAGGAGCTCTGAAAAATGAAAAGGAAGAAAAACAGCAGTGGAAGAAGAGAGAGGACCAGGTCTGGATACTTTTCCCTTGTTGTTGGATTTGCTTTGAGTTCAATGATAGTTGATGCTAGAGATTGCCACTGCCTGTTTGTTTTATGTATTAAATACATTTATTTAAAATGTATAGTTTTTCTACCTCCTTCTTCCTGATAGTCAGGGAGCCATGATTTTTTTATTACACAATACTCAAAAAAATGAACAGTAGTGTTGTCAAAACAGCTTATAAATATACTTTGTAGGTAAATAGTATATACTTTTTAGTTAGTTGGTGTTATTTGGCTATTAGTTAATTCAGTCTTCTTGGTCTAGTATTTGCAGATCACTGGGGAACACTCTCTATCATTCACTGAACTGCATATCCCATCATGCATCACACCCACAAGATAGATCAAGATCACCTCCATTACACACAGACACAGCTGAAACTTGTAGAGAAAAAAAATAATAATAATTACATGGACTACATACACACACACGCATCTCTTGGCTGAGTCTTGTTTCCTGTAAGTGAGCATTACGAAGTGTTATCCTTGTCTTGCCTTACTGTGTTTTTGACCCTTGTTTTGTTTATTGTCTTGTTGCCTCTTCCAATTTTTTGCTTGTGACTTCAACTACTCTTTGGAGTACCTGCTACTATCTGTCTCTGATTAAACGTGCATGAATGACCATTTACTATATAAATCTGTGTTTGGATCCTTACCTCTGTTGCCACCCTGAATCATCACAAAGAAGTTATGTATCATTTTGTTTTCCTAAATCCTATTTATTTGTTTAGTGATTGATTGATCAATTGATTAATTAACTGATTAACTGATTGATTGCAAATCATGTAATAAATCATTTCTTACTAATATGAACTGTATGTATATATGTATTTTAATCCAACATTTAGTCCACATTTGAAATGGTTAACTTTGGATCATCCTAAACCCAGGTTATCTGGAATCTGGACATTTATTACGTATTTTACTTAGCGTTACTTTTTACTGCCTGCTGTTTATGCTATATGCATTTCATGACATGATGTAAACCTCACTGCTCTATTTCTGATTGGCTGTCTCAAGCATCAAACAGCAGAACAGCAAAAAAGGCTAGAACAAAGATAAGCTCAGTGTCCTATCTAAAGTGTTGTCACAATTCAAATGATAATATTAATATCAATATAAGATGTTAACTATTTTTAAATATTAAATAAATAAACAAGTCAACATATTAGCTACATAATAATAATAATAATAGTAATAATAATAATAATAATAATAGAAACTATTTTAAACAAGTATCAAAAGTATCTAATTTTACTGACCTAATGCTTCTTAGATTACAAACTTCATTGGTTGTATTATTTGAGCTCATATTACAGTTCACAGATCCTCACCATATAATTATGCAGATGCATTTATTCCCTGCATGACGGATCACTCACTACAGAATAAGCATGCCTTACATAAACAAAAGAAACAAGAAGAATCCATTGAATTTGAATCTTTTCATTATTCATATGAAGGTTTGTGCTCTGTTATTTTTGTGAAGTTCACTCCTTGATTAAGGTCAGGATATAATGAGAGATAAGAGGCAAAAGGTCTAGAGAAATCACCTGTTTTCAGTGTTTGGGCATGTGTGAGGGAGAGAGAATGATCTTGGTTGTCAAAATATATAAATATTACAAATATCCTTCCTTCTGGTGAACTCCTATCAAATCACAATGAGCTCATATTCAAGCCTCAGTCTTTATAGCTCATTAAACACTGTCCACATAAGAGCAACTTATTCAGATTTCTGGTTCAGCACTATTCAACTGTCTGCATGGTTGGAAATTAACGGGAGCTTGAGGCAACAATGTCAAAAAAATTAAAAGATTAAAGATAAGGTATCAAAAATGTTGCTGAATAATTATACTAAGGTATTTTGCTGTTGCAAATGTGAAATATAAAAATTCATAGAAAAATGCATGGCATTCCATTTTGACCTGCACTGGTATTTCTTTCTTTCTTTCTTTCTTTCTTTCTTTCTTTCTTTCTTTCTTTCTTTCTTTCTTTCTTTCTTTCTTTCTTTCTTTCTTTCTTTCATTCTTTCTTTCTTTCTTTCTTTCTTTCTTTCTTTCTTTCTTTCTTGTTTGTTTGTCTGTTTAATCTCTATATTCCCACCCTTGTTGTATTTTGTTAGGAATATGTTTGTCTTAAATGTATCTTTATGCTTAAAATAAAAAAAATAAATAAATAAAATAAATAAACAAAAAATGCAACTAGATGATTATGAAATTAAAAGTTGTATGACATCAGTTTGCACATCAGATTTACATTAAAACTTCTGAACAATCAAGTGCTGTCTGGAATCCCCAGCAGTATAGAAGAGACTACGAAAGAGTCAGAAAGTTAGACAGCCTAAATAATTAAATTATACAAAGACTTTGCTTATGAATGGGAAAAAAGTGCAACATGCATGCATAGTCATGCAGACTAAATCAATGAACCAGTCTACATTTGATTAAGACAGTAGGCAGGTTTCCATCCATGAAGTGAAGCCAACATATATATATATATATATATATATATATATATATATATATATATATATATATATATATATATATATATATATATATATATATATATATATGTATATGTATGTATGTATGTATGTATGTATGTATGTATATATATATATATATATATATATATATATATATATATATATATATATATATATATATATATATGTGTGTGTGTGTGAATGAGGTGTATTTTGATCAAGTTGTTAGATAAAAACTAACCAGTAAGTGTCCCAGTACGTTGCAAAGGGTACCAAGCACACCAAAAGAGTACCAAAAGGTATAGCTAGACATGCCGCTAAACGCTATTGGTTGGAAAGTACGTCACTCGCTCCTGCAACAAGTCAGGAGAATGAAAACAAAGAAACTGTCATTTTTGAAAACACAGCCGAGGCATTAAACCATAATATATATATATATATATATATATATATATATATATGTACTATTATGAACTTAGAATGACAGCATTACTTTCTAATAAGAGGTTATATGTGCTGGGGAAGATTAAAGACAAAGGGCTCTATTTTGACCCTTCCATGCGCAAAGTGCAAAGCGCAGAGCGCAAATGCATTTATGGCATGTCAGAATCCACTTTTGCTAATTTAGGAATGGAAAAATCCGCTTTGCGCCATGGCACATTGTCTAAAAGGCTTAAGCTTATTTTCTTAATGAATTATAGGTGTGTTTTGAGAAAAACAAAAAACAAAAAAAAAAACAATCCGAGTCTCATCTTCCATTCCCTTTAAGAGTCAGGTGTGTCGCGACAAGGTCCATTTGCTATTTACATGGCGACTTAGTAAGTGGAAAAACTGAGCTTTTCACTAGAGAGAAAACTGTTAAACAGAGCATCTGCAGTGCAAGATTAAGAGATAAGGCCTTCTCATTATCTACTTTCACTTTCACTCTCGTGGATAGGGAAACTTTGTATGCACAGACATCAATTAGCCTATATATAATAATTTTGTTTGTTAAGCACTAAGATTCGTTTCAAGACTATTTCTAAATTTAGTTCTAAATTCCAGCAAACTAATAAATGAACAATGATAACGAAGTATGGTCAAAAAACTGAGTTATATCTAAATACACATGCTGTTCCCTATATGGTCTAAAACCTGACAGGTGGGCAAATCTAAGCTTATTTTTAATAAAACAAATATAATTATGGATATAATAAATAATGCTGCTAGTAATAATAACATTATACACAAGCAAATTGTCACAAATAAACTGAAAAAGCCCCCCCGAGACGAAGGCATGAAAGTATGGTTTTTATATTTATGTAGGCGAGAAAATAATATGTTTTGTAATATTTTAATCCTTTATATTTACATCCTATATATATCCTTAAAATTGTAATTCTTTTTCTTATGTAAAGATATTTGCGTATTGCTCTATATCTTGTGTGTATTAAGCAGTGTGTAAGCGAGGTGCAAAACCAACGCGTTCTGTGCTGAACAATAGACCGGCTTTTTTCCGGTCTATAGAACATACTATTATAGTTTCTCAAAATAGCAATGCGCCAGCAATGCGACTCAAAACGTCTCCCTTTTTAAACTAGAAAGCCTATGGGCGCACATATGAGCACAAATGCATTTGGTATTTAAACAGCATGGCGCAAAATGTCAAAACGACTCTTGCTATATATTGCATTTTGTTTTTGAACCCAAAAAAAGGACTAAATGAATGTTATGTGTGTTTTTTTCTGTAATTAGTAACATAACAGACACTGTAAGGGTTTGTATGTTTTCATGTACGTTGCATTTATATTGTTAATTGTAATTTATCATTGCAGACATTACAGGCGGGTAATTGCATTATTAATCTACAGTTGTAATCAAATCATGTTCATAGAAAGGGTAGTCATGGACATTTATACACAGTCTACACAAGTTTTTTTTGAGTACGAAGCATCTATTTTTTTTAGAAGTATCATACACAATGTCGTGTCATTCTGCCAGCCCGGGTTTGGACTCACCTGCATTAGAAAGCCTTGTTATTATAGCAATTGTTATCATTACTAAACACTTGGATGTTGATTGGCTGATCTACACTCTTTAATGCTATTTTCTCAATACCACACCCTTTCATTGTGAAACATGTTGCAAAACAAGTTACATACTCTGGGATTAGCTTAAAGTTTATAAAACTGTAAGCCGTGCAAAAAAGGGTCCACGCCAATTTGGGGCCCCCAGAGTTATTATTATACAATCCACCCCCAGCCCCACTTCTTTTCACTTTTTGTTGAGCCTCTTCAAGAAAGTTGTCATAGGGCCCATGCCGGCCAGCGCCACCCCTGGTCATGTAGTGCACATTATAATGGCAACAATACATGATTAAAGCCAATCTACCATCTTGAGCCTGAAAAATTCGAAAAGCAAACTAAACAAAATAGTTATTATTACAATTTAAGGCACTTTATTTGCTGATTTTTGCACATTTGTAAATAATTCTACTAACAGAAATATTGGAAGATTTAACATTATTAGGTTAACAGCAAAACAGGTTAAGTTTTGTTTTTTGTCATTGTTTTGTACACATTTTTATGTACTGTATTTATGTATTTTACAGTAATAAATGCCTGATTTAACTGCTTAAAGTTCATTATATAAACACAACTAATAAGCTAACTATTTAAAAATATTGTGAAAATGCTGTGGGAAAATTGCATTGATAGAAAAACTTTTTTTTTCAGTCTGCCTGTCGTTGTGCTTTATTTCTGTTTCTGCCCTTTGTTTGGTCAAAATCTAAGACCTATCCACATGCAAAAGCCAAGTTTACTGTACCTAATGTTTACAATTTTTATTAGTTTTTGTTCGCTTGCAATTTGGGTCCTATCAGGTTTTTGTGCCTGTTTTTTTTTTTTGGAGAGAATAATCAATAAATGCTAGTCTGGTGAGTATAAGGCTTCTGGTCTGACATTGATAAATGAACACCTCAGAACTAAATAAAAATAATAAAACTATGGAGAATGGAAGAGAAAACAGGCAGAAGAGAACAGCGGATGGCTGGTAGATTGTGAGAAGAAATAAACTGAAAGAAAATAGAAAAGAAGGGAATGAAAGTCACTATACTGGCCAAGACACTATTATAAACTATTGGATGAAGCTAATGGGTCCTGTCTCTCATTTTGACCCATTCGATTAGCCCCTTCCAATGAACAAGTCCCAAAAAAAAAAATAAAAATAAAATAAAAATCAAGTGAACCATATGAAGTTGTCCTGATGGAAAATAAAAGAAGATAGAGACTTAAATCACTATGACTAACTTTTGCCTTCAATGACAACTTGAGAAAAGTTAAAAGAAAGAAAAGAAAAAAAGTGATACAAATGCAAATGGCAACTAACTCATAAACTTTTTCATAGAACACTTACTAGACAAAACACTTGACTTAAATAGTGATGAGACTTCAGCACACTATTCAGGCAGCATACTTATAGTGTTTACTTTCTGTCCCTCTTCTTTCTACCTTCTCTTAATCAAAACCCGCTGGCGCTCATCTTCCACTTGACTGCTCTCACCTGTCTCCATGCTTTTAAAAACAAAAATCCCCCCACATATCCCCCTCATGTATCTTTATGCATGCCACAAAAAGGTCCACATTAATATTCAATTGCATTCTTTGCGGGCTCATGAATTAATAATTAGCTTCCCTGCACCGGATACGTCAGATGTGTTTTAAATCTCAGTGTGAAATGACAAGCAACCAATCGGAAGGCCATTAATTTTCAGCTTTGAACGTGTTTATAAAGGTGGAGCATTTGGGAAAGTGGCATGAAGCTCAAGACCCACAATGACTAAAAGATGCTTCGTAAACTTATAGGCTTTTACTGTGTGGATCTTATATAAAATTTACAACCTCTCCTGGAGGCACCCAGGCTTTTTTTTTAAATGTCACAACCAATTCAGCTTTACTACCTCTACAAATTAGCTGATTAGTTAAATCGGGTGTGTTAGGGAGAAATACACAATAGCTGCATCCTAAATCACCTCTTACTCAGTAGGTACCTCATTTAAATTTAAATTTACTACTCGGCCAATAGAAAAGTGCGTTCTATACAGTATGAATGTGTGTAGTATAAATGGATTTCGGATGAACTACATCTGCCATTTTGTCATCATCACATGACCTACTGTACCCCTGTCATTTGCATCACTTCACTTCCATTCATTAATTCTCTTGCAGAACGTCATGGGATATTGTATCATCTAACTGATGCAGACTTCAGAATCTACGAAGTAGTAGGTCATCCAAGTTCTTCAAATTCTGTGAATTTGGACATACCACACAACTCAAATCTGTTTTAGCATACTATATAGTATGGAGGTATCTGCTTTTTTGATCCAGCCCAAGTTTGGACACCCCTCCATTAGATAGTCTTGTTACTATAGAAACTGTTATTATTACTAAACACTTGAACGCAAATTGGCTGATCTACCCTGATGTAACATGCCGGTCATTATAGGATAGTGCTGTGCTATAAAGTATGGAAGTATGCAGTTTTGGCCGCAGCTAAAGTGAATATCTAGAAAGAAAGAAAGAAAGAAAGAAAGAAAGAAAGAAAGAAAGAAAGAAAGAAAGAAAGAAAGAAAGAAAGAAAGAAAGAAAGAAAGAAAGAAAGAAAGAAAGAAAGAAAGAAAGAAAGAAAGAAAGAAAGAAAGAAAGAAAGAAAGAAAGAAAGAAAGAAAGAAAGAAAGAAAGAAAGAAAGAAAGAAAGAAAGAAAGAAAGAAAGAAAGAAAGAAAGAAAGATAAACTTTTCTGCACTTTTTTGGCCAGTGCATATATGATCAGGTGTGTGTTCTACTAAATGTCCCCACAAGTAAAGCAATACCAGTGAATGTTGACACATAAACTCAACTTTTCAATTAATTTAATCTTTTTATTTATTTTTCTTTCTTTTTTTTTTTTTAAGAAATCCTATAGTGCACAAGGCCTAAACCAAGCAAGACAATGGCAACAGTGGCAAGGAACAAACTTCACGAATTGATGAAAGTGAAGGAAAAAATCCTAGAGAGAAACCAGGCGTAGTTGGTCGCAACTTTGTCTCTTCTGGCCAAACTTGTGCAGAGCTGCATAAATGATCAAAAATATTTATTTATTTATTTATTTATTTATTTATTTATTTATTTTTATTTTATTTTTTTTTTCTTAAGTGTAAATATATTTGAAATATGTTGAAAATGTATGTTGGGTTTAGAAGTAGGGGTATAGATATAGGGATAGAAAGAAAAAAAATACATATATATGCTTTGTAATAATAATATTAATAACGAATAAAACTGTATAATAATAATAATAATAATAATAATAATAATAATAATAATAATAATAATAATAAAATAAAATAAAATAAAATAAAATAAAGTAAAATAAAATAAAATAAAATAAAAACATTTAAAAGATGTGTGTGTGAGTGTGTGAACAGTGCAATCTGTCATGTAATCAATTCAAAAATATGTGGTATATGTGAATTGGGTAGGCTAAATTGTCCGTAGTGTATTTGTGTGAATGAGTGTGTGAGAATGTTTGCCAGTGATGGGTTCTGGCTGGAAGTGCATCCGCTGCGTAAAACATTTGCTGGATAAGTTGCCGGTTCATTCCACTGTGGCACCCCCTGATTAATAATATTAATAATAATAATAATGTTAATAATAATAAGAAGAAGAATAATAGGAATAATTCCTTACATTTATATAGCGCTTTTCTGGGCACTCAAAGTACTTTACACAATGAGGGGAATCTCATCATCCCCCACCAGTGTGCAGCATTTGACCAGTATAGAGTCCCCATCAATATACTGGGGCATTAGGATACATACAGACCACAGACTGGGCAGCCCCTGCTGGCTTCACTAACACCACTTCCAGGAGCAACCTAGCTTTCCCATGTAGTCTCCCATCCAGGTACTGACTGGGTGCAGTCCTGCTTAACTTCAGTCGGCGACCATGTGAGAGTTCCAGAGAGCTAGCTAATTAATAAAGGGACTATGCCGAAAAATAAATAAATAAATCAATGAATAAACGAATGAATGAAATCACAAATCTATATATATATATATATATATATATATATATATATATATATATATATATATATATATATATATATATATATATATATATATAAAAATCAAGATCGCAATAGAGCAAAATCTGTAATTCTCGTGCACATGTTGTCAGGAAAGTATGGCTCTGTAATCACTAGTAAATCTCATATGAAGGCCAGAGGGTGCTTTTAAACAGAAACTGTATATACACCACAAAAAAATAAATAAAAAAATAAAAATAAAAAAAATAAAATACATAACCAGCCTGATCTCATGAGGAAGCATAACTACTTTACGTTGTGTCAGTTTAATGACTAATTTGTGTAAATTCATATTCGAGTTTGGTCGTATGAAAATGTATAAATTTAAAAAGGAGGCATGGCACCCAACCCCTCTCCTAAATCCAACCGCCAATGGGTGATAATCAAATCATACAAAATTATACAAATGAGATTGTACAAAATCACACAAATTAGCCACTAAATCAAAAAGTAATAATTAGCTGAGATTGCGATGACATAGCACAGCATTTAACTGCTTCAAGTGATTTAACATGTTTAATAGACACACAACTACAGAATCATCTCATGGAATAATTTATTTCAAACACTCGACTTAAGTTATGATGTGAGTTGAGAGCAAAAAAAAAAAAAAGTCATTAAATGTGGTATTTTTCCATGCTTTTTAGCAAAAAAAAAAACAGAGCAATAGTTTACTGAGACATGATATGCAACAGATCAAATTGCAGAAGGATTTTTTTCAATTTCATGATAGCGCTAATTAAATCATTTGTGATATTTTGCTTAGCTTGTCAGTGAACTATGACTCTGTTCAGTAAACACTGCTCCATTAGAAATGAGATATACAGCTGATTACAGAGCAGGATTTGCTGGCAAAATTAACATGAATAATCCGTTCAATTAATCTCACAGTCCTGGTAAAAAGTAGCGAACAAATTTAGGAAAGCAATTTGTTTTTTTCAAAATTTGGACACCACTACAAAAAAACTGTGGTTGATAGGGAGCAAATTCAGATAATGCTTAAGACCTCTTTGAAAACCCTGGACAACAGTACTCCATTATTAGCATACATCCCATCTAATGAAAAACCTTTTTAAAAAGTAAAGTTATACAATAAAACACAAATTAAAGACATCTGTGTATTGTACAACCATTCAGTGTATTTGCCTTCATCTTATGAGTTTCCAATTTGAATGGGAGATTGTAGCTCAAAAAATAGCTATTCAGCTTTAGACTTTATCTATCACACACACACACACACACACACACACACACACACACACACAGGCACGCACGCACGCACGCACACACACACACACACAGACACACACACACACACACACACACACACACACGCACACACACACACACACACACACACACACACACACACACACACACACATACACCTTTATGGTTTTTTTTCCCCTCCGTTTCTATGCATATTAACCCTTATTATCAGTGGCCTCCTATTCTAATTGGGTAACAGGCAAAGGGGCAGAGCAGATTTGCCCTTGCATTCCTCCTCCTTTTGTTCACTCTTCTTGTCCACACCTCGAGCTAATCAAACTGAGCTGAGGACAAGCAATAGAGACACATGAAAGTGCCCGTTTTGTTATTTCTGCCGTTCTTTGTCAGTCTATCTGTCACCTTCTTTTTATTTCCCTCACAAATACACATAGAAAATGTTTTATTCCATGCATTTTGCAGGCACTTTTATTAAAAAGAACCTTCTGGTGATTTCAAGGTACACACTTAATCAGTTTTTGTATTATTTCTAACGTGATTATGTGACCTTGCTTGGCATTGCCTGTGTCTTTCTTCACAATTTCAGTTAAATTAGCAGGGTCTACAAATATATTAATATAGCAAACATCACTGAGGCTGCACCTCTCAAATAATGTTACTACTTGTCGCAACGATGCATAACGCAAGCTCTGTGATTGGTCGGCTTGGTATTGCTAACGAGTGCGGGTTGGGGGGGAGAGCCATGTGAGCCCGATAGAGCGTGTGTTTACAAGTGTCGAGTCCCATGAAGGAGCTCTAGATGGAAACTGTTAAGGTTGTGCTTACCTTAGGATTAAAGTTGTTGCATGTTATCTGGTTCCCGACTCAAAATGAGTGAGTTTGAGTTACTTGTTCATTAAGGTTGTGTTTAAACCAGGCTTAAGGCTAATTTATACTTCTGCATCAAGCGCACACGTATACTAGAGCTACATCAACGAGATGGAGCGAGTGTTTAGTGTCGAGTCCAGTGAAGAAGTGCAGAATGAACATTTTGTTTTGTTTTGTATTTACTTTATGATTAAAGTTGTTGCACATCCCCCGGTTCCAACCTCAAAATGAGTGTTTGAGTTACTTGCACATTGAAGGTAGTGTTCAGAAAAAAAAAAAAAAAAAAAAAAAAAAAAACAGGCCAAAATACTTGTCACAGAGGAACATAAAAACCTGCTGGTAGCTAGTGTTTCAGAAGTGTCATTGCAGAGCAACATAAACAGCGTGCAGAAGTATAAATGCACAACAAAACGCAAGGCATGCGCCATGGGTCACGCCGATCTCTTGATGCAGAAATAGAAATTAGGCTTTACGCAGGGCCCATAACCTTGAGCCAAAAAGCATAATGTGAACAATGACAGTGACTATGTTTACATGGACATCAGTAATTAAAGTATTTGCTTTAATCTAATTAAGAGAATAATAAGAGTAAGGTGTTTACATGAGTTCCTTTGTGTGTGTTACTTTATGATCCCATTTTAAATGTTTTAGCACATAATTCAAATAACATAATTGCATCAATGCGCTATCTATCTGCATTTCTTTCCGAGTTTCATATAATTTTGGGTGTTTCATTATTAATTTGTTGACTTTAACTGCAGTTTGGCACTTTCACTTTCATTCACAAGCATTTCATGCACGTCTTCTATGACAAACGAGATATTGGATGTAACTATGAACTCCTGGAAGTGTTGTTTTAATGGAAGTTCATATCGCACGCGCGCGCATGTGTGTGTGTGTGTGGACTTTCATTTCACAAAATGCTGCGAAAAGTCCTAGATGACGGTAATAATTCAATTAAGATGTTTTCATGCCTGTACTGCACTTTAAAGTTGTGACGAAAATCGGCATACTACATGCATCTTAATTCGATTTCTCTTTTTCTTTCGATTATGACCTTAATCTGATTAAATTAATCAAAAATTGCTGTTTACATGGTTAACTTTTAATCAGAGTATTGTCTTAATCGCATTAAAATCTAATTATTGGTGTCCATGTAAACGTAGTCCATGACTATAGTGATCTGGGTTCTGCTATAACATAGTGGTTCTTCATCAACAATAAAATAATAAATAAAATGTCAGATGGTGCATTTGAAGCAAAAATGCATAAAAAGTTATACTTTGTTCCTTATTACTACTTTTGAACAGTTTAAATAACCCTGGATTAATTAATTTCAATAGAAAACAATTCTTTATTGAATTCAAAATATTAAATGATACTGAATATACTCCCCCCCCCCGCATGTACGCTGTTACTGTATAAGTGTTTTCTACAAGTAAGAATTGAGAAGAAATAAACAGCATGAATAAGCTTTGAACAAGCCTAGGATAGTTTAATGAAGTCCAGTAGTTTGTGTGTCCAGGCCCACAAAACATTATTTCCATGCAAATGACTGGCCAAAACGCTTACAATATTTTTACTTTTCTTAAAAAAATAAAAAATAAAAAATAAAAAAATGGTGTTAATCTGTCTGTCTTAATGCTAATCTGTCTATTCTCAGTAAATGTAAAGGGTATTTTTTTTTTCCCTCTCTCTCTGGCATTCCTGTAGATACATCACAAAATGTACTGCAGTCTGTCAATACTGTCTGCCAGACTGAGAACAGGCTATGTAGCATATAATGAAAGAAGGGACAAAAAAAATCCCACTGAATATTGACTGGCTGACACAGATGTGATATATGGATACATTTTGGTCAGGACCAAACAGTAATAAAAAACAATAATAACCAAGCTATCTTAACCCTTCATGAATCAAAATCCATGCCAACACAATCTCATTTTGCCAGTTGGACGTGTGATTTGAAATGTCATACTACTGTCATTCTACAATCAGACAGAAATAGGGATGATCTACAAGAAGACAAGGAAGAAGAGGAAGAAGAAGAAAAAGAAGAAGAAGAAGAAGAAGAAGAAGCTATGGTCATAATTACAAAGCTAAACTCTCTGAGACTCAGATTCTGTGAAGCCAGTCATTGAGGAGAAAATGTATTTGGACAGTTCCATAATATCAACGGGGAGCAGAACTGCACAACGTGTTTTTGTTTTAACCAAGAGAGAAAGAGAGAGAGAGAGAGAGAGAGGGAAGAAACAGGGTGGAAAGTGTAATTAAAAAAAAAAATAAATGTGGCAAACACTTTTGGCTGCCAAGTTAACAAACAGAATGTACAGAAGGACATGCGCCATCAATTTCCTCTTTTTTTTTTCTCAGAAATGAGAGTGAGTTTTGAAAAAAAAAAAAAAAAAAAAACATCCTTAAACTCTGCCGTTGAGATGAAAAAATTCAGTATAGTAAAATTCCAGCATTTTATTAAAAAGTATGGGATATGGTTTAAGGGAAGTGATGAGCTCAGGATTTGAACAGAAATGCTGTCTAGCAGACACCACTATTTGGGTCATGGGGATGAGAACATGGGCTGTCTTTCCTGAAACAAATCTCACCAGTGCAAGCAGACAAATAGAGACACGCGAGGTGCAAAACACACACACACACACACACACACACACACAAACACACACACACAAACACACATGCCGAGCGATGTATCTGTGGCCCAAACCAACAGTGTCACTGAAATCCCCTACTCTTCAATTACAAGGGTCTCAAATTGTGCTGCTCACAGCATCCAGGCGGGCAAACTTCCTTTAATTGATCTTCGTTGTGGAATCCAGATCTTAACAGCAATCTCAACCGCTCAGATGCAGTGTGCGTGCGCTAAAAAGGCTAAGAGGAAAGCTGAATGCACGCAAATATTTCCAGCATAAAAGAGTCTGCCCCCGAGGACATCGCATTAGCATTGGCAGATCTAAGCCTGATTACTGCACACCACTCTTCGCTAAGCTCTATATAAAAGAAAGTTTGAGATGGAGAGAGAGGGAGAGTGAAGGTCTTAGCGGTGCTACGCAGACCTGTCAATAGTTTCTATTGACCCAGCCCACTTTTCCTTATTAAAGCTCCAGCTCCTTGGCCTACTATTGGCGCGAGACACTTTGATATGCTATTGCACTAGTTTATTCTGTCATACTGCTGATGGAGGGTATTTCCACATTGATTACACCTCTGGGATTAGCCGGAATGCTAATGTTTGAGAGTCAAGTCTTTGCACACTACCCTCAATACTTTTTGGGGAAGTAACACTTGATAATAATCACTCAGCATATGCAATTATAATGAAGAAAATTCATTACAAACTCTGCTTTCATTAACACCCGCCAAATGCGGGTAGATTTCAGCTTTGGCAGGTTAGACAGCCGCTCCTACTAGCCACTTTGGCAGGTTCGAAATAATTTTTACATTGTAGTTTTCTTAAAGCAGGTTTTGACAATAAGGATGGCCCAATATGTGGCAAATGTGATCTTAGATTCGAGAAGCAGCACGACTGACAACAATAACTGTGTTTGCGTGAGACAAAGCAGGTGAATACTTTATGAGAGAATGATAACTTGAGAGAGAGAGAGGTTAATCTCAATCTGATCAGGAAGTCAGTCAATTGGTCAGTTTATCTTAAGCTTGTCTGCTTTCCCTTTCAGATGATTTTGATTCTTCTGAGGCAGCCTGAAATGAAATTAATTATATCTTTTGTAAAAAAAAAAAGATTGCAGTCATAGTACTTGAGAGCCCATCAGCGTCACCTTTAAATAAGCCTTCAAAGAGTTAGATTTAAAAAAAAACTTGATGGAATAAGAAAGATTCTTCACAGAGAGAGAGAGAGAGAGAGAGAGAGAGAGAGAGAGAGTCATGAATTGTACAATATATCACTAAATATTATTTTTATATTATTATATATATTATAATTATTTAATGTCACACAATTTAAGATTTTTTATTTTATTTTTTAATTATTATGTAGTGCTAGGCTTACAGGACATAGAGCATAATCAAATGTTATCAATCCAAAGATAAAAACAATCAGTTATTAGATGTAGTTATTGAAACTATTATGTTTGGAAATGTGTTGGAAATCTTCTCTCCATTAAACAGAAATACAGAAACAAAAGAATTTAAATTTAACAAAAGGGCTAATAATTCTGACCTCAACTGTATTTACAGATATGTATGTTTGTATGTACTGTATTACGAATGTATGTATGTATGTTTGTATGTATGTATGTATGTTTGTATGTATGTATGTATGTATGTAAGTTTGTATGTATGTATGTATGTATGTATGTATGTATGTATGTATGTATGTATGTATGTATGGGAGACGAAATAATCATTACCAGAATGATTTGTTTTGGCAAAATGATTCTCTAAAACAAAAAGGTTTAAAGGCTTTGTTTGTATTTTCTTTTTCTTTTTTTCTTTCTTTTTGGAATGTAACATGGAGCAACCTATCTGTGTTTAATAGGTTCCAAAATGTAAATAATAATGTAAATAATGTAAATTATATATAATGTAAATAAAAGTAAATAATATATATATATATATATATATATATATATATATATATATATATATATATATATATATATATATATATATATATATATATATATATATATATATATATATATATATATATATATGGGAAACATCCACACACCCACACACACACACACACACAAACACTACGGACAATTTTAGCCAACCCAATTCACCTGTACCGCTTGTCTTTGGACCGGAGCACCCGGAGGAAACCCATGCGAAAGCAGGGAGAACATGCAAACTCCACACAGAACCGCCAACTGAGCCGTGGTTAGACCCAGCGACCTTCTTGCTGTGAGGCAACAGCACTACCCACTGCGCCAATGCGGCCATATATATATAGATAAAAACACATAAATAAAACACATCATATACACCAACTTTGTTATATAACACATATACACAATATATAATTGAACAATTTAAAACATTGACAATTTGAAATATATACACTGGGTGCCACTCCTGTCAGTTAAGAACTACAGGGTACAATGTACACAGGCTCAACAAAATTGTTCAATAGAAGATTAAAAAATTATGCCTGGTCTGATAAATATCAATTTCTGGGTCAAAATTTGGCGTCAACAACATAAAAAGCATGGATTCATCCTGCCTTGTATCAATGGTTCAGGCTAGTGGTGGTGTAATGGTGTACAGGAGGACACTTTTCTTGGCACACTTTGGGCCTCTTAGTTCCAGCATCGTGTGAACACCACAACCTACCTGAGTATTGTTGCTGAACATGTCCATGCTTTTATTACCACAGTGTACTCATCTTCTGATGGCTACTTCCAGCAGGACAACATGCCATGTCAAAAAGTGCAAATCATCTCAGACAGGTTTCTTAAACATGACAATGAGTTCACTATACTCAAATGGCCTCCACAGTCACCAGAATCAATCCAATAGAGCATTTTTGAGAATTGATGGAGCAGGAGATTCACATCATGGATGTGCAGTCGACAAATTTGCAGCAACTGGGTGGTGTGATCATGTCAATATGGAGCAAAATCTCTGAGGAATATTTCCAGTATCTTGTTGAATCTATGCCACAAAGGGTGAAGGCAGTTCTGAAGGAAAAAGGGGGTCCAACCTGGAACTAGTAAGGTGTATGTAATAAAGTGGCACACATACTTGTATTAATACTAAGAGGAACAAGAAGAATAATATAAACATACTAATATGAAAAAAAAAAAAAACAATACTATATGTAGCACATTTGGGTTTATTTTATTTTAAGTAGAGATCTATATGTTACAGTCCAGTCCCCCTCTCTCTTAATGCTCTTGTTTCTTTTATTTTGCCTATCTTGAATTGGAGATGCACATAGTATGTGTGCACGTGTGTAAATGTGTGTATACGTGTAAAATAACCAACTGGCTTAGTGCTCAAATCTGATTTTTTCTCAGATCTGAATTTATTTATTTATTTATTTATTTATTTTATTATTATTTTTTGTATGGCTTTTCAAACAGATCTGAACAGATCCTGGTTCTAAACTGACCCACATGTGCAAAAGTACATTACGGACATCACATAATGTCTAATTATGCACACATTGTGTATACTGCATGAGGTAAGTACGTTGTCAGATCATATGATTATAACCCTTTTCACAGACAACCGTGGTGTATATCATGAACTGTGAAGGGCTGTTCTGCTACTACTAATGTGTATTTCGGCACTTGAGACCTAAAATAAGTCTCTTGTGATAGTAAACACTTATCATTTGTGATTTATGACAACAGCAGTGCGCATCTTTCTGACCACCAGTGTAGTGAACTCATCAAGGGTTAATGAGCAGCCACAGACTGAACTGTGAAGGCGGAGTTGGTTTATCTCCGTTTGAACAGTTATTTAATTTTACTTCGTTTTAAACAACAGACACGTGCAGAGGGGGGGTTTGGGCGCTCGAGCACTTGCCCTTTTTTCTCTATGAGAGAAAGTTCCCCCTTCCTTTGCACACAGAACCCCTATCCACAACACCCACTGCGCTCTTTGGCTTTGTGATTAACCCGTGCCTCAATCGATAGCCAGATTAGCCAACAAGCACCAGTTTTGTCTTCAAAATCTTCTTCAATATGAACAACAAACTTTCTGTGGTAAAGTAATCACCCTGTGTGCCATTCTACTGTGCTGCTGAGGAGTACATGATGTTTGCAGCACAGAATGATGACGCATGTCGCTCGAAGATTGTAAAAAATGTAAAAGTCACATGAAATCTGACATAACTGTTCACACTGCGGTCACATTGCAACATATCAGATATGTGTCTGATTTAAAACTACATATGAAAGTGGCGCAAATCTGAAGTGAAAAGATCAGATTCTGTCATGAAATCACATGAAGGAGAAAAAATCTGCCTGCATTTGCCTGCAGTGTGAATGTAGCCTAACTATCTGTCAAACTGCAAGTGGTTTCAGTGCAATGTGTACTGTAGCATGCTCTCTGATTGGCAAACCAAGTAATAAAATATAATACAGATGATGGGCTTGTTGATTTGATAATCATATTGCAAGAGATACCAACAGTGCACACATGGACACGTATACACTGAAAATACACTGGAAATACAGCTTTGTGTGTTTCTTGCTGTTAACACTTCAAGAGGATAATTATGCTGTCCCTCATCTGTTCTGTATCTGTTGTTCACTATCCATCACCCTAAAGACTGCCACACACACACAGACAAACATTCACACACAAACTAACTTTGAATTTGAATGGGACCCCGGAGATAAATGCATTGTGGGTACTGTGAATTGCCTTCCACAGGAATATGCTGAGTTTTCTCTAGAACTGCTCTGGGAGAGGAAGTGGAAGTGACTGGAATCCTGCTCACAATCTCAAAGGACAGAAGATGACTGAAGACATGGTTGACTTTAATGCAGATGTCTGTCACAGTTGTGTGATTTCATGTCAGGAAGGTCTCCAGCCACGACTTTGCTGCAAGTAAAGAGAGAGTAAAGACTTCCAGACTGTTTTAGATCATCAAAGTCTAAACACTGAAGTCACAAAAAACAGTGATGCTCCTTTGGCTAAATCCTCAAACACAAACAATCCATTGGCCAGACAGACAAAAGGTTTGACCTAAATCCAGCTCCACTGAAACCATTTCTCCTGTTCAATCATTTCTGCACCTCTACTGCCTTTAGCAAAGTATTGGAACAAAATATATTATTTATAATCAATAATCAGTAATTGTTATTAATAGTCAGTTATAATAACAGGCAACTATAGTGTTCTTTATTAACCAGTTTTTATTTTTTTTTTGTTTTTTTTTATTATTATTATTTTTCCCAATTACTTAAAGGGCTCATTATAATTAGGTACATCCTATTTTGAATGAAATGAATATTTTTCTCCATTTCTCAGTGAATTTGAAAATGTATTTAGGTGAATTTCATCAAAACTGATTTATTAAACAGATATATTTATTAAAATAATATTTTAGTCATCCAACATATTAAGAAATGTAAAGACAATACAATTTAATTAAAGCTAATATTGCAAAAAAAAATAATTACAATCTACAAAATTTCAACTACATTTTCCAAGATTTTGCTTCTATTGATTTTTCCTCTTTTTTTAAATTTGTTTTTAATATTTTTTATAAGATATACATTTGGTTGTACTAGTTTTTGGACCATTATCGTGATTTATTTTGTTTGATAAGCTCCAAGCTTCAGTTCTGACTAATCTAATGTACAGTATATGCTCAAATATAGTATTGTATACTTTCCTATTGAAAATATGAATTTAAAAGAGAGATTTGTGAGAGGTGTACTTATATATGCTGAGCACTGATATGAATGTAAAGCAGCCTTCAGTAATTTCATAGTTTATGTTCTGCAGATAGATAAAAAAAAAAAAAAAGATGACATAAAGGTTTAAGACAACATGAAGTTTTAAATAAAGACAACATTTCATTTTTGGGTGAACAATAGATTTAGGTAGATGCAGTGGCGCAGTATGTAGTGCTATTGCCTCATAACAAGAAGGTTGCTGGGTTGCTGGTTCGAACCTCAGCTCTGCTCAGTTCAGTTTACGTTTCTGTATGGAGTTTGCATGTTCTCCTTGCATTGGCATGGGTTTCCTCCGGGAGCTCCGATTTCCCCAACAGTCTGAAGACATGTGGTACAGGTGAATTGGGTTGGCTAAACAGTCTGTAGTGTATGAATTAGTGTGTGGATGTTTCCCAGAGATGGGTTGCATAAAAACGTGCTGGATGGGTTGGCGGTTCATTCCACTGTGGCGACCCCGGATTAATAAAGGGATTAAGCCAACAAGAAAATGAATGTGTGTGTGTATATATATATATATATATATATATATATATATATATATATATATATATATATATATATATATATATATATATATATATATTTTTTTTGTATAAATGATTAAATTAGTTAATGTGAATCATTCAACACAGATTATTTAAGTGTATGAAATTGAAACTAGCTTTCTTAAGCATTACAGTTAGTAAAAAAGATCGAACAGATGACATTTGGAGTTTGTGATGGAAATATGCAATATGTAAATATGAGATTTTGTGCACACATACAATGTGTTAGAGCATAATAACATAGTACTTAGATTTAGAAGAAGAACATTACCTTGAACAAAACCTTGTTTTGTGACCTTAAAATGATGATTTGTGTCCTGTAGTGGTAAACAAATACATGATTAATTGGAAACTAAGGAAAACAGACTCAAGGTAAACTGATACACGCATGAAACTCCTCTGGATAGAGACATGAAAGAATAAAATGAGCACTATTAAAAACTTCAGTTGTTGCCAAAGGCAACAGCATTAAACAGCTTAGTTTCATCAAAACATAATAAATGATCAGCTAACTAGAAGACTGAGCACAGAAATCCTCCATAAATTGAAATATTAACAGTTAAAGTCAAAACTAATAGCGCGTCCTTTGAATTTGTTTTTCTATTTTTTTAAATATTTCCCAAATTATGTTTAACAGAGAAAGGGAAATTTTCTCAGTATGTCTGATTATATTTTTGTTTTATTTTGGCTACTATAAAAGCAGATAAAAAAAAAAAAAAAAAAAAATATATATATATATATATATATATATATATATATATATATATATATATATATATATATATATATATATATATATATATTTTTTTTTTTTTTTTTTTTAGGTCAAAATTATTAGCCCCTTTTAGCTATTTTTTCCCCAATTCTTTAACTTGACTAATTACCTTATCCTGCCTAGTTAACTTAATTAACCTAGTTAAGCCTTTAAATGTAACTTTAAGCTGTATAGAAGCGTCTTGAAAAAACATTTAGCAAAATATTATTTACAGTCATCATGATAAAGAAAAAATAAATCAGTTATTAGAAGTGAGTTATTAAAACTATCACGTTTTGAAATTTGTTGAAAAAAATATTCACTCTGTTAAACAGAAATTGGGGAACAAATAAACGGGGGGGGGGGGGGGGGGGGGGATTTAAACAGTATATTAACAATGTATATTATGTAGAGCAGAGACCTAATGCATCATTTTGTGAGCAAGAGCTTTAATAAAAGTGAAACTTTCCTTGCTTGAGCTTTTACTGAATAACTACACAACTATAACAATCTCAATCTAGAATATTTGTGGTCTGGGATGTGTCCATTTTATCCCCCATGGAGCATCTCAGACTGATTTTAATGCTAGACTCAAGCTGTCTAACCGTCTCTAGTCATTTGGAAAGCTGTGGCTGCCCCAGGTGTTAATTTAGCCCTCTAAATGACAACGTGTCTCTGCCAGCAGTCAAAATGAATGGGACAATGGCCATTATTCCAAATAATCAGAATCTGGACACTGTTAAAAGTAAAGTGTTGAGAAAGGCTGGGGGTGGGGGTGGGGGTATTATTCTGTGGACATGATCTTCTCGCTGAAGAGAAGTATTTTTGAACTCCATGGGGAGTCAGGACACGAGACTAGTTGTTACGATGATATACTGGTTTTCTGTTTGGCTCAAGAGACTTCTTAATGAATATATTAGGGACTGTGGAACCTACATCACTGGTTTTGTATGTTTTCCTGATGCACAACTAAACAAACAGCTGCCAGTTGACCAACTTATTTAAATGTATCTACATATATACTGTATATGTGTGTGTCTGTGTGTGTGACATATCAGGGAGCCATCAGTGATTCGTGAGTGATTCAAAAGGACTACTTTGATTTTTAATCTCTATTTCCAACAAAAAAAGGAACATGACCTCAAGAACAATTCCCATTTAACGATTTGATTTGTGTAGACTTCCAACTTACGCAGAAACAGCTCATATCTCTGCAAGCTCCACCACATTTGTTCAAGCCTTTGTAAAAGTCAGAGTTAAGATATTCTAGCCAAGCCTGAGGCCTGCTTTCCCAATAGACTATAAAGAGTGTTAGCTGGTGACAAGACATTTATTAAAACTTTCAGAGAGACTGTCAGAACTCTGCACCTCAACATTCTGACAGATATATTTTGGCAGCGAATTGACTTTGTGGTCTTGCTCAGTCTTACATTTTAAGCATGGTTCTTTTCTTTCTTCAGAAATCGATTTCTCTCTCATATTCTGTCCTGTAATGTTTTCACATAACTTGAAATATAGAAAAACAACACTGATAAATTTAACAAATATGGTCGCTTCTCCCCTGGAAATAACTGGATGGTCAATTGTAACCCAATCCCAAGGTATTTACGACACAAAGGAATGTGGTATAAACTGGAAATAGAAATATTTGATAAGCTTCTGGCTTAAGACTGATGTTTTAATGTAAACTTTTATTCTCTATTTATGTGTAATCAGGTATTTTGTAATATTTCTCTTGCTCCATATTAATGTCATGGTTTTAATACTTCTGCAATCAATGTTTAATTTTACCGCAGCTAACCAAGATCATAGATAATTCATGTTTGATGTCCCTGCAAAGCTAATTTGGTGTACTGAACAATTGTTTACATTTCACTTTAATACAACAAAATAAGAGCAACATATTAATAGTTTAAGAAACTTGAACATTTCTGCGTCAGATTATATCAAAATACCTTTGCAAATGCATATACTTCTGAACAAAGGACTATAAAACGTGCCTCAGGGAAGTTAAACTTCAGACTGGTCAACTTGGCCCTGGAGGGTGAGTAACCTCCAAGAAACCTCCGGAAACAAGAAACCTCAGGCCAGAGAAAACTCGAGGCCAGAAAAGAACACCCATCGTTGGACAATTTGTTTGTTCAGATTTAAAGAGTCAATTCTTTTGAAGCCCCTTTCAAATGAATCGATTCCTTTTGAGCTAATTCGCTACATAAATTTACATATAGAACACTGCATCTTATTAATAGTTTACAGTAAAACAAACAAACACAAACAAACGCATTCTCAGATTTTATTGTATTTTTGTTTCCATTAAAGGGGTGGTCCACTTTAATAACATATTTTAAACTTTACCTGATGTGGATTGTGGTTGCGTGGACATAAACAACATCTCTGAATGTAAGACGCTCAAAGTTCAATGAAAAGGGAGACAATGGCTTTTACAGACTTAGCTTAGCTAAGCCTACAGCAAGAGAAGTTTGGGGACTACAAAAAATACATCCTGTTCCAGAAAATGCATATATATATATATATATATATATATATATATATATATATATATATATATATATATATATATATATATATATATATATGTATATATATATAAACTCCTTCAACCAACAAAGTTGTGGATTGTAAGCCACAGCCTGTAAATATTTTTATTTGTTAAAATTGATTATTACATGCACAGTTTGTAGTGTTAACGGTATGTTGAAGCAAGGGTTGTAAACAAGGATGTAAACACCAAGAAATGCTGTTCGGCTCCGTGAACAATTTCGCTTCAATTCATATTTATCTATCAAACTGCTGTTAACGCTATATGCATCCGCTTTCGCTTCAACATCTCAAATAACCAATATTAAAAAGATATGTGAACGTTGTATATTACTTACACATGCTTGTTTCAAATATATATATATATATATATATATATATATATATATATATATATATATATATATATATATATGACATTTGTCAGATTTTACTTTCCAGAGCAGGTGCAATGTTTCGCTGTGTGCTCTTCATTTTCTGTCTGATGTAACAGTTTCTCTGGCTGAAGGTATTTACCCTGCGCAAAAGTGCGTGCTTGTAGGGGCATGATGCTTTTCCTAGTGAAGTGGAGCAGATTCGCAAATCACAGTACATTATGTTAGCTGACCAATCAGAGCCTCTTGAGGGTAGCTTTTCAGAGGAACTAGAAAATATGATGTCGTTTTCATGTTATCTAAGTAGCTGTATATAATCAAAGTAATATAATCAAAATAAGTTAAATGAAAAAACAAAGTGATTTTTTACAAATGAAGCATGGGCACACATTGCTTTCCATCTTATAAACACAACCAAGTCTTGAAAATATACTGTGGATGACCCTTTTAAAATTGCTTTCTCCCTTTTGTTGGAAATTTTGCAGTGTCTAAAACTAATGATGCAACATGATTGTTTTCTATAAATGCATCTTTGTAGCACATGTGAAAACAAGCATGTTGTGGCACTTTAGGCTACGTGTTAACAACTGTTCTACTATCGTGGCACACTTTTGTAGGGATGGTATTGAATTTGTTGACGATGCAGACGCATCTGCCTCCTGCTCATATTGATTCAGTATTTGCAGCTAGACTAGTCACTCAATGTCAAGCAGTTTCAAACACTGTTGGGTCTAATGGCAGTTTTATCCAGCGTGATAGCATCTGGCCTGCTGTATGCACAGTGGTGGCAAAAGACCAAGGATTTTTCCCAAAGGGGCGACCCATTCCGCATGATTGAGGTTACTCACAGATACAAACTGAAGAAATCTTGGTTCCTGTCTCAGGGCCCAGAATTATTAGCTGCTTGTAAAATAATGCTTACAATGGTCACCTCATTTACAGGCTGTGGAACAATTAAGAAAGGACAGCAAAACACAGTGCCAATGGAGGAGATATCATGTTTGCCTGGAGGCACATTGCTTGAATGTTTCTTTCTATTATTGAATCATTCCTTAACATCTCAGGGTCACCCTTTTTGACATTGGAAAACCAGTAGGTTTAGGGAAAGCTCTGTCTAACAGCAGTTTATACCTCTGGGCAACAAAATTTAGAAACTATCCTATTGAGGCAGGTGCTGAAGCCAGATACTTCACCCTGAGCTGGTGGAGTTTGACCAGGCAGAAGTGGTTCTCTGCTCTGGAAATGGTACTCTGTCCACTTTGGTTCTTTCTAATGCATCTATCTCCCCTGGATTGTTTAAAGCTTTTTTTGTACATTCTAAATTTGCTGATGTGGTTTTAGTACACATTAATGTATGGGATGCCAACTAACCAGCTGGTTCAAAGGTTATCATTTGATTGAATGGGCGTTTTAAAGGGTTATCAGTGGTTATTGGCTCATAGATACAGTCAGTAGCGGTGTTCTTAGCCTACTGGTTGGCTCAGTAGGCTGTTATCATCCATCCACATGATTAATCAACTATAGATTACATACGGCTGCAGCCCAAAATTAACAAGAATTATTTGTTTGTTTGTTTTTTTCCCATTAATTGTATTTTATAAATGTCTACCCCAACCCTAAATCCAACTGTCACAGTAGTGTAAAAACAGATCTGGATCTGGAATCATCTTTATTAGTATAGCTGACTAACCAGATGTTTGGATGATAACAGCCTTCTAAGACTAGAAGGCCCCTATACTAGCCCATATCTATCAGTTGTTAATTACTGATAACGCCCATTCAATCGAGTGATAACAAGTGGGTGCAACTCACACAGTTTACTTTAGATGCACTTATAATCCACCCATCCATCTATCTTGCATTTACTCATATTTTAATATTGCATTACATTATGTTTAATGATTAAAATTAATGAATACTGTATTGGCAAAAATAGAGTGTTTTTCTTTTCTTTCTTTTTTAGTTTCTTACTACGTAACTTTACTGTTTCAAAATGAAAACATTGTCTAAATAAACAAAAGTAAATATGGTTTTATATCCTGTTGTTTTGAACGGAGTTGCAATAGAGCAGATGTTTCAAGATGATCTGACAGGCAGGGGTGGAAACAGGAGCAAACAGTAGCACACAGGCAATCCAATAGGACAGTTCATTGAACAGGCAAAGATCAGATCGGGCTAAAAACAAGCAGTAATAAG
Source organism: Danio rerio (assembly GCF_052040795.2). Classification (NCBI taxonomy): domain Eukaryota; kingdom Metazoa; phylum Chordata; class Actinopteri; order Cypriniformes; family Danionidae; genus Danio; species Danio rerio. The sequence goes on from NC_141027.1 coordinate 66,934,723, forward strand.
TTTAATAATATACAAAACCGAATATGCAAAAAAAAAAAAAAATTAAATGAAATAAAGGTATAAGGAAGTCTTCTGAAATTCCAGGAGAATTGTCATTCAATAAAACAATAAACTTTCTAATCTGAGTAGATGATTAACAAGGAAACCAGTTGTTCAACTGTCTCGATCATGCAGCTTGAACCCTTGTCTCAGCCCTCGACTTTACCTTCACCACCAGAGCAGCTCACTCACATACCACAAAGAATGTCAAAGTTTTCAATACAGTGTCTTGCAAATCTATATTCATGTTTGATGTAATTAAATGTTTCTGTGTTATTGTTAAATATGTGGTATAAATGTCACAGTAGTAGTTCGTAATTTCCCTTATATCAGTTAATTTGGGTTTTGACTTTGATAAGATCTTTGCCAAATGCTCCACTCCAGGGAAAAAATGGTTTTCACATCAACTCTTGAACAGACAAGAATATTTTGTGATTATTTTATTGTCTTGAATGTATGATGGTTTGTTGTGATTTAAGTATTTACGGGAAAGGTGCAAGGATGTAGCCAGGATACCCCATTGTAGTGCAGACATGCCAAGTCTCCCGGAAGTCTAAAGAGCGAGGAGGGATCCGGTGGTGAGAGGTAAGAAGGGTGCGCGACTTATTTGAGGCTCGGGAGGGAGACGCGCAATTTCCGGGAGATTATCACTCATTTGCGGGTATCAGGTAATCTCTATGCATTTGCCAGAGACTCCCGGATGCCCGCAAACAAGTGATAATCTCCCAGAAATCGCGCGTCTCCCTCCCAGTCCTTAAATAAGAAATAAGTTGCGCACCATTCTCACCCCTCACCACCGGATCCCTCCGCGGTCTTCAGACACGTTGCGCACACACTTTCAAACACCACCTATGTATTTCCGAAATCATTGTAAATCTAGTAGATTGTTTAGGCTGATGTTTTCAAAACCTACGGCCATGGTTCATACACTCAGGCTCAATAGATGAAGCATAGGCACAGCATTAGAGATCTGTTGATTTTTGACAATCACTGACTCTAAGCGACTTCAGGTAAACGATTACACTTTAAATAAAAATAAGAAATTATTGATCCAAAATTAGATTCATGAAACAAAAGATTTTTAATGATGTGTTTACAGCTGCGCAAGAGAAGACTTACATGCATTTAACATTCACTCATCCTGTTAGTTCTGTCATAGAGCTCATAGATGGACTTTTTCAAAGGCAACAGCTTCGAAATGCACACTGACATACACAACTGAGCAATGGTAATCTGTTGAATTGGTGGTTTTATGTATCTTTTAAGGTGCTGCAGCTGTGTGTTTGTAATCAGGTCCCGCATTGTGTTAGCTGTAGTCAGTTGATTGGTGCAAAGTCTGATGGGACGTGTAGTCCAGGTGAATTGCTGGTATACAAATGACTATAAAAAGCGCTAAAAAATAAAGTCTTGTGGGGAGTGCAGCAGATAACTGTAACACATGTCTGTAACACATGTGTTGTATGTATACAAGAATTCTGGTTTTCAGCATATCCTGTCATCTGTTATACAAACTGCTTAATTATTCTATTCCAACCTTCATCTAGAAATATTCCATTAATAACTTTGATAATAACCAGTTAGTAAAAGTGCAACTTTTATCTTATTACAGTAATACGAACAGTACATGAATCACCACATCTTAGATTTGCCCATAGCCATTGTTCATCATTCTAGTCTGCTGTCGATTTGTGTACCACCCCCCAAGGGACAAACTGTTTACTCTAGCAAGACAAAATCAGTTCACCCGTTAGAGTCACTCCCGCTACAAGTGACTATTCACTTTCTGTCTCTTTGTTTTAAAGGTCTGGCACCATGAGAATTATTACTGCTCGAGCATGACTGCAAACAAGCACTGCAGTTCTCTGCAAGGCAGCCGACTCCCTCCTACTGACGAATACTATCACACTGTGAGACTCTGAGGGCATCAAATCTGGAAAACAAACAAAAGAACATCACATTATATTGCATGCCGCCATATACCAACACACTGGGATATCAGCTGATGGCCCACAAGTATTACAACATAAAGATGAATGCTGAGGAGGTGCTGAGGAGGCTATTGAAAGGTTAAAAATTGATTGTTGGTGAATTGAAGTTTGTTTTATTTGATCTCATAGGTTGAGTTTATTTTTTCTGTATTTTTTAAATGGATATACACTGGATGAGATTTACAGCTTGGGTCTTTTGGTGTAAAAAAAATAATAAAAAAAATCTGTCATGATTCATTAAAGACACATAGTGCTGAAAAGGAGTTTTTAAGCATTTAAGAGTTTTCCTTTCAGGTGCAAAATCTAGAAGACAGTTAGAATAAATTATTTCTTCTGATGAACAGAAAATATGTTTTTTTGAAAAAAAAAAAGCTAAAAAAAAGGCAACTCTTGACTTTCATAATATATATATATATATATATATATATATATATATATATATATATATATATATATATATATATATATATATATATATATATATATATATGTAGGTTTAAACTAAATATAACCAACATGATCTTATGAGCTGTTAATGTATATTTATATCATGACTTTACTTGGAGGGGCACATCACCGTTATCGCATTCTAAACTACTCATGTGCTTCATGTTGATGTCGACAGAACTCTTTTCTATTGTTATTCAGTGTAAATGCCCTAGATGGATGTGCATAAGGTGTTCATGAGTAGTTAAGAATGGGTTAATGATGATCCCCTTAAGTAAAGTCATGAAAACATGTCATGAGTTTATAATGGTAAATTAAGCATAGACTAATGGGGTAAATAATAGATTAATGAACAAAAAGTCATGTACTAACAAGTAATTAATGTAGCTGTTATTCACACATAAGCTAAAGTGACTACTGTAGTGAAAGTGCATGATTAGTGCATACTGTATATTAACTCATCATGAATTTATAATAAAGTAATGTTTAGTTCACATATAAACACATCATTATCCATGTTCTATTATTGTAGTTAATAGAACAAATGTTACAGGTTTTATGCTAGTTGAATGAGCGAAACTATGAGTAACTGTAAATATCATATATTGTACATTGAACATGTCTAACAAAGACGCCTTAATATCAAGTTACCATTTTTTAACCATAACAGAAATACTTGAGATGACTGTTAAAAAAAATTAAATAAAATAAAAATCCAATAACAGTGAATATCTACACAATTTTATTTAGTCAAATAAAGCCAAACAAAATTACCATCACATTGTTAAGGGACAGGCCAACAGCTAGCTTAGTAAGTGCAGCCACAAATCCAAGACAGACTGGAGAAGAAAAAGGATGAAGAAATACAGAAAGTTAAGGGTTGAACAAACAAATCATGCTTCATAAATGATACATCTGTGATATTGAGTCCATTTGTTTAATAAGAATTCTGCCATAGAACAAGCCTGACAGATGGCGTGAGGGTTCTTAATGTGTCTGTTGCTTCTCTTTGCCAATAACATCAAAGAGATATGTGCAAACATCACTTTTTGTGTGAAGAGGAATCCACTACAAATTGGAGGTTGGCAATGAAAAGAAGTGCAATTTAGGAAAGAGACTAATTAACAACTTACTGCAGAAAGTAGTTATATTATTAAAGAAAATACTTACAAATTGGGTAATTTATTTATTTATTTTGTAATGAGAGTCAACAGTTTGGAATGAGATGTGCAATGCGGAATACATATTGTTTTAATTCATGTTTAGTGATCTGACATCACTTTAAAGCCTTTAAAGTATATTAAACTGACACACCTAGTTACCGTTAATGAGATCTCATCTCAGAGGTGACTCAAAAACAATCATTCAATTTAGCAATCAACACTTCCTTGATTAAGATTGTGTTTGCGTGTGTGTGTTTGTGTGTGTGTGTGTGTGTGTGTGTGTGTAAGTGTGTGTGTTTCTGGCATAACTTGATTACTGTAATTTGATTAAAAACATAGCATATCTTTATGGAGACTTAATAAAGGGAGGCAAACTAGGAGTGTATTCTAGGTGACTTTAAAGTTTGTAATGAAATTAAAATGCAGACAACAACATAAAGGTGGTTTGCCATCTCCTGGTAGAAGGAAATTCCCAACCCCTGGTGAAGAAGTTTAAGTATCTTGGGGTATTTATATAGCGCATTTATTGTGTATGGCCATACACCCAAAGCGCTTCACAATTATGAGGGGGGGTCTCTCCACACCACCACCAGTGTGCAGCATCCACTTGGATGATGCGACGGCAGCCACAGGACAACGGCGCCAGTGCGCTCACCACACACCAGCTATTGGTGGAGTGGAGAGACAGTGATACAGCCAATTCTGTGGAAGGGGATGATTGGGAGGCCATGATCATATGGGCCGATAGAGGGACTTTGGCCAGGACACCGGGGTTACACCCCTGCTCTTTCACGAGAAGTGCCATGGGATTTTTAATGACCAAAGAGAGTCAGGACCTCAGTTTAATGTCTCATCCGAAAGACGGCGCCCACTGACAGTGTAGTGTCCCCTTCACTTTTACTGGGGCATTAGGACTCACATAGACCTCAGGTTGAGCGCCCCCTGCTGGCCTCACTAACACCACTTCCAACAGCAACCTGGTGTTCCCTAGTGGTCTCCCATCCAGGTACTAACCAGGCTCAGCCCTGCTTAGCTTCAGTGAGTAACCAGTCTTGGGCTGTAGGGTGATATCGCTGTGGCTTCATGTTACGTTAGTCCCTGAAATATTACATTGCCCAATACAATCGCAAGACAATTCATAACTTTTTTGATTTAGTGGCTAATTCGTATGAATTTGTACAATTTTAGTATGATTTGCTCATCCCCCAACGATGGTTGAGTTTAAGGGCAGAGTAGGGTCCCACTTCTCCTTTTTAAAATCATACATTTTCGTTCGAATTAGCCACTAAAGTGACAAAAGGTAAAATACTTACACTTTCTCGTGGGATCAGGCTGCATTGCCACATTTTTTTCCTCCTTTTTTTTAATGCAAACATGACATATTTGTCTATACTGTATGATGTACTGATAACTGAAGCTAAGTGCAAAACATGTTGTCAATCAGAAGCATGTAATTATGCATATTCTTATGTTTATATTCAATTTATTCATTACAAAATAAGCATTATAATAGCATGGATATTTTGCATGTTTGAATCCTGCTTAAAGAAGTTCCTCGTCTTGCAGCATTCTGATGTTCAGTAATTAGATGTCTTGTGTGTTTTCTTAACTGCATGAAGAAATTATGTCAAAATGGTTTCCCCACTGCCCAAAAACAACACAAGTAAATAAACTATGTTTTCTCCATAATTTAATATTGCGTGTAAGACATATAAGTCCAACTATGAAAGCAAGTTTGGTAAGTGATGCAGGACTGTGTAATTCAGTAACTGCATTTCTTTTTTTTTTTTTTTTTGGCTGTGGGATGGTGACTTTATATGGCGCAGAAGTGCTTAATTTCCCTGAGGAAATTAATTTGCTCAGCAGTAAGTAGACGGAGAGAAAAGATGAATGCTGCCCACTGTCTCTGATGTAAATACCGAAGGTGCACAAATACATCACAGTTCTCATATAGGGACGAAGTGAGTGTATGTGTAGTCTTTAATCAATGTGGTTACATAATGCAACAGACAGATAATCAGGGCTAGAATGCTGTGTGAATGAATTCATAAACCCACCAATTAATTATTAGTTCTAATACTAATTCCACAGCACATAATGAATACCGTGTAATTTTGGCTCGTTACCACGGACTGGTACAGTACGGTAATATTTGGGTCGGTACGGGTCATCTTAGACAAAGTTTCAATCGCATCATTCTCGCTCAAGAAAATGTCTACAATAAAACTCTACGGGTCACTCACATATTAAATGAAAAGCATTTGGCATCATATGAACGGACACTTTACACACATAAATACTTGTGTATAAATGTTTATTACTAACTTTTCTATGAACAAGATTTGATTATAACTGCAGATCAATGACAGCGCGAAACAGCCGACTGTAACATCTATAATTATATTAAATAAATAAATAAACATATATGAACACAAACAGCCCCTTAGAGTCTCCGATATGTTACCAACTACAGAAAAACTACACACAGCAGATATTTCGTCCTTAATTAGGTTCAAAACTACACAAAATATAGCCTACAGTCAGTGAAAACCTCTCATCTGTGTATCTAAACTTCAGCAGCACATGTAGTCTCTGTTAGAGAGTCCCTCCCCCATTCATATTCATATTAGTTCATATTAGTCCAAAAGGTGATGATAAAAAATAAAACAAGGCAGTTTGTTCACGTTTGCTGAAGAAATAATGTGCTCCTTTTTTTTCCCGGTTTCTCCTTTTTTTCGTGCTTCATTCTCGCGTTTGTCAGTGTCTGGCAGAATCGGGTTTCAAAAGCACATCAATAATCAAGCACACGTTATTATCATCAGCTCAAGAAGTTTGTTATTTCAAACCATAGACCAGTGAGCACAAGTAAGAAAGCGAAACGGCTCGCACTTCAGACTGGCTTGTAAAAAAACTATGAGACACAGGGTAGATTCTGCTCATCAACACGACAACAAGGTTTGTAATCTCTCGCTATGTATTTCAAACATGGCAGTTGTTTTGTTTTGATTCTGGCTTGTTGCATAAGCGAATGACATATCTCTGTAAACTAATGGCGTTCAGCTGCACATCTAGCTCAGCCTTTTGATACCCTTACTCGTGTTTGGTACCCTGTCATCATGCAAAAGATAAAAGAAATATGTTATTAGAGATAAGTTATTAAAACTATTATGTTTAGAAATGTGTTAATAAATCTGCTCTCCATTGAACAGAAATTGGGCAAAAAAATAAACAGGGGGCTAATAATTCTGACTTCAACTGTATGTATATATATATATATATATATATATATATATATATATATATATATATATATATATATATATATATATATATATATATAGAGAGAGAGAGAGAGAGAGAGAGAGAGAGAGAGAGAGAGAGAGAGAGAAGCTTTTTTTTAAAAAAACATTTGTTGAAGGAACCAGGGTGATGCTAACTTCTAGGCTGGCCTACAAAAATATGTATTAAAACATATTTGATATTAAACAGGACCTAAAAATAACTTTTATAACTTTTTTCAAAATAGTTGTTTGGCAACACTCTGTGAATATAATCAGCTTTTAATGGTATGGTCATGATAAATCCTGCTTCAGCTCCTCTCTCAGTCATCTTTCTATCAGCAAATTTCTCGTGTTAGCCTAATTGTTTGGTGACATCAACGACCAGAGCGAGAGGTGGCAGTAATGCATCTAAATGTTTGTTTTTGACCATCGTAAAACACAAAGAAGAAGAAACTGTCATTCTACCCATCATATAAATTTACTTTCATCGACTAGACTCGGCCTCACAGCTCCATCAAAGTCGGTTTTCACTTATTGATCCACGATTGGTAAATGTGGCTTGTTTGGATGCTACATCACTACTTGACTAAAAAAATAGCTTTGCTTATTATTTTTGTGCTATTTTGAGCTGAAGCTTAGGGACACTCTAGGGGCATCAGAGACTTATTTTACATCTTGTAAAAACAGGCATAATAGGTCTCCTTTAATGTTGGTGCTGATAGTCCCAGTTGTCAGTGCAGAGTTTAACTGTGCTGCAGCTTTCCAAGTTCAAGTTTGAACTCACGGTTCTGTAATCAATTTTTGATGTGGATTTTGACATCAATATTACATGTCAATTTGATGCCGTTTTTTTTTTTTTTTTTTGGTGGTCAAAAGAGCACCAATGTGTGGATGTCAAATGGTTTCGAAATCAAATAAGTTTGGACTGCCGACATGTTTTCTAATATTGTTTTGACATCAAAGTTCTTTCTGGGTTAAGCTCATCCATTAGATCTCCACAGACTCTCAGGACTCATTATATCCTATTGTCCGAAAGCCTTATGCTTTATTCTGTTCCTGGAAGAGGTCACGTCCAACAAATCATTTCCCCAAGGAAGCTCTGACCATTTGCATCTTCTTTCACCATTGAGAAACCTGGCTGAACTCTAAGTCGATAACGTCCACAATGGATCTCAATAGAAATGTTTTGTTCTGGCAAACATTCATCCTCAAGGGATCAAAGCTCCCAGCTCTGTTCCAGATGCTCAAAGGCCTGCTGAGAGGCTCTGGCATTTGCCACCACTTCCCCACTCTAACAATATAAAAGGCCACGATGCAAACACTTCCATTTTTATTGCTTCCAAATGCACAAAGCAAAGCTTTTGTGTTAAGGAGGGTTTACGTATGTCATTCAGGATGTTGAGAAAACATGTTTCCAATAAGACTGCTTCCAGCTCAGTCCAGTACATTTTTCTAGTTTGATGTCTAATAATCAAGCAGTCATTAAAGCTTTTATTTGTCTCCTAGCAAACGGCTTCAGGTAATGGCTAAATCTAATGATTCACTTAAAGGCTTAATATACATGAGAAGCTGAATATGTTGTTCAGCATTGGCGCACAAGCTGAAGCACAATCCCACATTCTTTACACTCTCAATTTAATTCGGTCAAGGCAATACTGTTGTGTGAGCCATCCATCGATGTCCCTTTCTTGACCTTTGGCTCTCACCCTTCTTTTTTGTCTTCACATTTAAGATTAGTTTGGCATCTCTCATCCGAAAGATCCATATCCCCACTGATCCAACCCACTGTGAGTTGAGTTAGACAATAGAGGGGTGCAGAATAAGGTAAACATGGTCGTATTTTCTCTTCACTGCACTCATGACAACCACAGCACGTAGCTGCCCAACTCGGAGAGTCCAATGAGACCACCAACCAGCAAGGCTACAACATTTGCATCATGCTCCTGAAATTGAAAACAAAAGAGAGACACTTTTGTCTATGAAAGTATTTTGAAAATGGCATATTGACTTTTAAACTGTTATTACTTAGAATAAAACATTTCACTGTGAAATTATAATGTTGTTCTAAATGAATTGCACAGCATGTGTTCAATACGATAAGAGTGACTTTAAGAGAAAATAAAATAAATATAAACTTTGTGGCGGTTTTGAAGATAGCTGTGCATTCCAATTAGACTAACATATAAAAGGTCATGCCAAAAAGATATGACAGTTTTTTTTTTTTTTTTAAAGGAATAAGAGCTTGTACATATTTGACCAAATAGCAGCTTATCTACACAGTCAAGCATGCGATGCAATTAATTCATTCAGCTATCAAGGTGAAAGTATCTTATTAATGATGTATTTATTTTTCCATTAGGTGGTAGTGTGCATCTGCGCATTGTACTTCTTTCATTCCTTTCTATTCTTTCATTTTTTTTTTCTCGCCTCAGCATGTCTCTTCTGATGTCGTCTTTGCATGTAAAACTGGTGGTGAAAAGATCAAAGTTTCAGCAATTAACGAAGACTGAGTCACTCTCAGTCCCTGCGGGAATAGACATCTCACAGATGAAAGAAAATGGTATGGATCTAAACTTGGGCTAAGAGATGTAATTGTGCATTTATATGTGTTCATAACTGACCCCCGTTGCTAAGCTGTCGCTAGTCATCAATCAACCTGACTGTTCTGCACAGCTGAGAAACGCATCTTCACTTGCCACTGTATAATATCTAAATTCTTTATTTCCCATCGGGAATTAAGCAGGTGCGCCTGTCTTTATGGGTAAAAAAGAACACGGTATTCTCAGACTTATTGCCAAAAGTGATAAATGTGCACGTTCACTCTAAATGGAAAAGACGCAGCAACATTGCTGGACATTGCCTGTCTTCTCCTGATATATGTCTACTTGTTATCTTCAAACTGTCCATTTAGAGCCAAAAATAGAAAAGCCTTTAAAAGAAAAAAAGAAAATGTTAAACAGCTACAAATAGTGACCATCAGTCATCTTGAATTCTTGAAGCTCTTGTGTGCATTTGCATGACATGGTTTTTACATAAAATACAAATGATAAGTAGCATGGCCTTTCACTAACAAAACAAGAATGTTTCAGGGATCTAAAACTGCAAAAAATGGGTTTCACATTTACAGATTTAAAAACAAAATCATAATGTTCATTCATTCATTTTCTTCAGCTTAGTCACTTTATTTATTTGGAGTCGCCACAGTGGAATAAACCACCAGCATTTGTTTTACACAGCAGATGCCCTTCCAGACACATCCCTGCAATAGGAAACATCCATACGTTCTTGCATTCATACTGATACACTATGGCCAATTTAGCTTGTCAAATTCACCTATAGTAGATGTCTTTGAGCTGTTGGGGAAACTGGCGCACCCAGAGGAAACTTATGCCAACACAGGGAGAACATGCAAACTCCACACAGAGAGGCCAACTGACCCAGCTGGGGCTTGAAGCAGTGACCTTCTTGCTGTGAGGCAACAGTGCTAACCTACGGAGCAACTCTCCTGCACCAAAATCATAATGTTGTTGTCACGCAGGTCTGTGTATATATATATAGATATTTTTTTTATTTATTCATGTGCTATGGTTGTGTGCTTTATGTGCTTGTCTGAGTTGTAGGTGGAGTTTGTAAATGGCTTGTTCGAATTGGATGATGCCGGTGACATTACTAAGGATTTTCCGTGTATAAGGCTGACTGCAATGGCGGCTCAGTCTCTCTTTTCTCTCGTTCACTCTCATTGGCTTGCACTCCGGCTGTCTGGCTGGCGGCAATTCAATGTTATGTTTTTGTTAACTTTTTGATCATTTAGCCTTCTTTATCTGGTAACTTGTTTGTTTATTTTTATACTTAGTTTTATACTTAGTTTTTTATACTTTTTTTTTTTATGGGTTGCAGCTGGAAGGGCATACGCTGCGTAAAAAAAAAAAAAAAAAAAAAAAAACATATGCTGGATAAGTTGGTGGTTAATTCCGCTGTGGCGACCCCAGATTAATGAAGGGACCAAGCCGAAAAGAAAATGAATGAATAAAAAAAAAAAAAAAAAAAACAAACAAACAAACAAATAAACAAATAAATAAATAAATAAATAAAATCCAATCGACATCTGTATACAGTCCAATGGTTGAAAAGTCTGGGCAAATAAGGATCTTTCTGTTATAGTTTCTATTGCTTGAGAAATGAAGGACATATTCGAATTTGTTGGACTATTTGAATTGGGTACAGCCTTTGTTAATAAGCACACAAACGCAATAAACCTTTGAATGCAGCCTTCAAAGGATGCAGCCTCTGAATTGGAATGCATCTTAGGCTGGGATGTTCAGGGGATTTATTTTCTATTTTATAGATATTGCAAAAAAAAAAAAAAAAAAAAAAAAAAACTGCACCCATACCTTATCCCTCAATGCTGCAGTAAAGCCACTAGTGTTTCTCCATCAGCTATACTTGATGTATGTAACATACATAATATTAAGGAAAATTATCATACTTTTTAAAAGAAAATAGCTTTACCTCATGTTAAAAAAGAGGTTTCTGACTTATCCAAACCATTCATGTCATATTTGAACTCCTGACTGCTGTCATGCTTAAATACCTGAAATAGTGTCTACAGCCACACACTTTGGTTACTGTTACATGAGGTCTGCAATCATCTACATTTTCTGTTAAAAAAGCATTCAAATTTGACATTATGCACTAAATGATTTGTGGTATAATTAGCAACAAACCAAACACCGACATTAAGAACACAGTTACAAAAATAAATAATTTAGTCTGACAATGTGAACAGCTCCAGGGAGGATCTCTTGAGTTGTGAACACATAATTATGGTAATTCCAACATGACTTGAATGTACCGTAATACAGTATTTGGCTGGTATTAAAATGTAAGATTAATATGTAAGCCCCTGTGAGTTGGGGTGCACATTTAAAGGGTTGTGAAACTTTAATGATTGAGCTAGAACACAGGGTCAAATCCCCACTAAAAAGCTGAATTTAAGCTTGTGGAGTATCATATCAATATGTCATGTCTACAAAGCTATCATGATCATAAATCAAACATCAATCTTCAGGCCCTTGTGTATTGGAAGTCTGTGTAAAACTTCTGTTAAAGTGGATTTTATTACACATGTGGATTGGAGAGCAGTAGCCTTAGATCCAGATCCATCTATGTCTAGAAAACCGTTAAAAATAAATTTAAGGAAGAGTACAGCATGACACATTAAAAAACATGAAATTAGAATATATCATTTATTATATCATTATTTATCTACTGTATATCTTTTAGGTTCCTGCTGAGCTTTCATGCCATTAATTAGAAAAAAAAAATGTTTCCTTTCTTCCTTTTCAGAATATGACTCACCTATAATATGTTATTCTGTTTTCTTCCAGATATCACATGCCAGCATTTCTGATTATTTTTGAGTGGCTGATTTTATACAAGACTTTAATATAGAAGCCAAAGAAATAAGTCTCATGTTGTGAGATCATTACATGCCTTGCTGGTTTTGAATAGAGAAAATCTCTAAGAGGCAGCATCACACTATGAGAGCGCTTAGCAATGTATGATTACAGGGAATCAGTTGTTCAAACCAGTATAGACTATTCATGTAGTTTATGTTTTGCAGATATTAGAACTGCTTAACATACAAAGCAAGCTTAATGATGGCTAATCAATCAATCAATCAATCAATCAATCAATCAATCAATCAATCAATCAATCAATCAATTTCAAAAAAAAAAAAAAAAAAAAAAAAAATATATATATATATATATATATATATATATATATATATATATATATATATTATTTCTCCAGTTTTAGCCAAGCTGTTCACATTAATGTTCTAAGTGCACAACTACACATCATCTAAGGGTGCTTTCACACCTGTGAATCGATTCTGTTGTTCCGAAACAGAGATTACAAATGTTACATTGTTGCTCTTTGCTCTTGGTGCGGTTCGCTTTCACACTGCAAAGTTTCTAATCGAACCAAAAGAGCTAAAACAAGTCACGTGCGAGTAAACTCTCCTCACATTAGTCAGAGTGTCAGGGTTTATTTTGCAGCGTCCCGCTCAGCTGTCAGGAGAGGTGGGGGTTTGGTGGTGATTGACAGGGTGCGCGTGCGACGTGTCTGAGGAGAGATGCGGTGGGGAGGGGTGAGAAGGGTACGCGACGATGCCTATTTGAGGACCGGGAGGGAGACGCGAGATTACGCGTCATCACTCGTTTGCGGGCATCCGGAGACTCGCGAAACTTCCCACCCTACTCATAATTTTCTCTTCATATAGCCGTATGCCTTTTGCATATCCATAAAACACTGTGATTTAACCGCACTCGGATAGGATCCCTTTCTCACTGCAATCGAACCGCTCCAGGGTTCGTTTCAATCGAGCCAAGACCACCTCATTCAAGCGATCTCGGAGCGATTACTTTGGCGCGGAACAGAGCGCGATTGCCCTGTTCACATATGTCAAACGAACCGCGCTAATTGGGCAAACGAGACAGGTTCCGAAACAAAAGTGTAGGTGTGAAAGCACCCTAACACTCATTTGTAATATTAGTAGACTTTCTGCTTAAATTTTGTAAACACTATTATGGTTGTTCAACAGACAATTTGTTGACTGTAAGTAACTATGACTGTAGAACAAGTACATTTCACCTTGTTCTAACCCTTAAACTTGCATATGCATATGCATATACAGTATTTTATTTGTTTATACTTGGGAAAGTTGTCAACAAAGTTTCACTTTCTTTCTTGATTTTTGCAATAACATATAACCACCCATTATCTCTTGGCAGATGGGCTACAGAAGCAGGAGACTTCATCGGGTGCCACTCCTGTAAACTAACAACAGGAGACTGAGACTAGAATTTGCACAGGCTCACCAAAATTGGACAAAAGAAGATTGGAAAAACGTTGCCTGGTCTGATGAGTCTCGATAATTGCTGCGACATTTGGATGGTAGGGTAAGAAATTGGCATCCACAACATGAAAGCATGGATCTATCCTGCCTTATATCAATGGTTCAGGCTGGTCGTGGTGTAATGGTGTGGGGGATATTTTCTTAGCATGCTTTGGGTCTAATTAGTACCAATTGAGCCTCACCACACGCCACAGCCAACCTGATAACTGTTGCTGACCACAGTGAACTTTCTGTATCTTGTGACGGCTATTCCAGAAGTATAACTCACCAAGTTATAAAGCATGAATGATTTCAGACTGGTTTCTTGAACTTGTAAAGCTTGTAGTTTGTCACTTCTGCCTATATAGGGTGTAAGAATCAGCTCTTTGGTTTAAATCATGTTTAAACTTTGGGGATTCGAATCAAAGATTCGAACATGATTCACATAGAATTATTTAAAGCTTACACTTAACTTAAGTATTTGTCCAGCAAATAGAACGTTTAGTGTAAAGCAATCCTGTATTATATTATTACGTGGCCAACAATAACAATATAAAAACAGTATCTAATTATTTAATAAGCAAGGTAGCAGTATCTGAAGCTGAGGCATTAACTTATAAAGCACACAACACACCAACACGGATCTTAAAACGAAACAAAAGTTTATTGCTACTCTATAACACAAAGTACTAATCTACGTGAAACAAACAAATGCACATACATACACAGACGCACAAGCAGTTTGAGGAGAGTTTTGGCTGAGTGGATTCAACTTCTAGCCTTTGCTAAGTTCTTAGCATTGCAACCTGAGAGAAACCGTAAAAGCAGAGAATTTTGCTATTCTTTACTACTTAAACACAATTCACACCAGATTCAGTAATAGGTAGAAACCTTGTTTGTGCTACTTGCGTTCTGATGTAATTTTTGGTTTCCTCGACTGGTCCAAAGGGAAATCCCGGCGAAGCGTAGCAACTTCAGTGACGTGATGGAATTCCCTTGTCGGTGAAGAGGGGTTTCCTTAGTCGGTTGCTAGGGATACGGATGTTGGACAAAGCGGCGTTCGAAGTCCTTCCTGGGTTCCTGTAGTTATGATGAGTTTCAGAGTTTTGATGTGTTGACCCGATGGCTCGTTGTTGCACAAGCTAATCGGGGGTCGAGCCGGTAGCAAGTGAAGGTCGCGGTATGCTCCGTGATGTAACGAGGCTTCCGGCAAGGCGATGTAACGGCCACAGCACGAGAAGAGCGACGTCCGGGCAGCGACGGCGGTGACGACTGGCAAAGATGACCGGCAAAAGACGACGATGAAATTCTTTGGTAGAGGCTGGGTCTACACAATGCTTATCCAATCAGATAAGGTGCGGGGTGGAGTCACACCCCAATTCTGCCCTCTAGGAGGCCGGGTTGACACCTGGTGTGGGTGCTGCTTTGATAGCATAGTGGTTAAAATAAAGTCTTATAACATCGACACTTTTCATAGTATGGTTTCTTCATATAAACCAATGCATTTGAAATGTTCCTAGCTTTCAATCGATACCAAACATGAAGTATTTCACAAACATTCTGTAGATTTGTTTGTCACTGAGGGCTATTACTCAAGAACTATCTATAACAGTTTTGTTAAACACATGGAACATGTACACACAAAAACCTACAGAAACATAAAGCAAACGTACATTACTCAAATAAACTGTTTTACTTAAATGTCCATTAAACTTTGGAAGCGTTTCTGATCGCTTCTGTGTCTGCCTGAGAATGTGTATTCCTTGCAGACGCCAAAGGTCACGCAAACCAAAAGGTACTTCTCAAAAACCAGTTTGGTGGGTTTTTGATTGTAGAGCCTTTTATTGTTTTAAGGTGTAAAGTTAATTAACACGCAACTGTGATGTTGACTGGCTAGTCATCCTGTGGATTGCCTTTTGCTGGGTGCCTGTGGATTGCTTTGAAAATGAGAACAAAGCTCAGACATGTAGGCACCAACCAATCTTTTAAGGATAACATGGTCTGTGGCTTGTTCGGTTCTGGAACGATCCGTTGACTCCCCACAAGGGCAATGATTTATATTTACATTTAGTCATTTAGCAGACACTTTTATCCAAAGCGACTTAAAAATGAGGACAAGGAAGCAATTTACAACTATAAGAGCAACAATGAATAAGTGCTGCAGGCAAGTTTCATGTGTGTAAAGTCTAAGAAGGAAAGCATTAGTAATTTTTTTTATTATTATTTTTTTTGTGTAGTTAGTTGAGGAGTCAGAGAGGTAGTTGCATATTAGTAAGGAAAGTGGAGACTAAATAGTTGAGTTTTTAGTCACTTTTTGAAGACAGCGAGTTACTGTCGTTCTGATGCCGTTAGTTCCGGAGTTCATTCCGGGCAGATTGAGTGCGAGCATTCGGGAAAGCCTTTTCTTCCCTCTTTGGGATGGAACCACGAGGCGACGTTCATTCACAAAACGCAAGTTTCTGGAGGGCCTATAGATCTGCAGAAGTTGTGTCATGTCACCTCAACTACAGTTTCTCATTAAATCATAACCAATCAAATGCTTTTCTGGTGTCTGACAATTTCCGCCCTTTTCAAGATAGACGAGAGGAGTCTGGATGCAGACCTGGTGCAGTGCAATCTGAGCTGCATCCCATAATAAAAACAAAATGCTATTAGCTGTTTTTTTATTATTTTTATTTATTTATTTTTTTAAGGCGAGGGGCTACACTATGTCCCATCCTCTCTTCATGTTTCAGTTGAGAGTACGTCAAACATCGAATAAAAATACACATTTCAAAGCACTTCATGGGACCTTTAAAGTGTACAGGTGTGAATATTAGTTAATAGTCTGGATTTCTGCTATTTGACAATCTTGTATGGGTATGGTTGATTTCATTTTCATTTTTTTTTTTTTCCAACATGAAATGTAAGTGGACTTTCAAAGGTCAGAAAAACAGTTGGCAAAGTCCTGTTAATTTGAATACCTAGTGGCATTTAAACACCTTTTAGATTGAACGAAAGTCAATGTAATGTTTAAGACTGACATTTCTCATTTCATTTAATGGTTGCTCTGGGGGAGATTCCAGGTGGGCTGCACAGACCTGTAGCACCTGCTCAAGGTGAACTACCTCTGGATTAAAAAAAAACAGCACCATCATTTTCTTCATTAAAGGACAGATGTGAGATCAGGGTTCAACGCCTGCCTTTTAAAAGTACTGCAAGACTATAAATTGCAAATTGATTTGGACATGAAGTTGTAGAATTTAATAACTGGAATGTAAAACAAGTCTTTAAGCAAATCAATTGCACAAGGAGACGTAGACATGTGCTGTTCAGTTTGAGGACAAGATTTTGTAGCTTTTAGCCACAAAATAACTTCTAAAGCACAGGTGCAAGTGAATATGTGTGTTTTTGTGTTTGTAAGGAACGGACAGTCATGCACAGGTGAGGTCATCCTTCCTTTTATCCTTATAGCCCATGTCTTTATCCTCCTGCCCTCTGGTGCCTCCATCTTCAGATCTGAGGAAGCAGGTGCACAGCACTAAAATACGTCATCTAAAGCAGGTGTTATTGGCGCTCATAAGGCCAGCTGGGATTGTAATATAATAAACTACTTTGTTTTATCCAACATAGACATACAGTAGATGACTCACTTAATATAGGTTATGTAACACAATGAGTCAGCATATGAGCAACTGTATTAAGTGCCTGTTGCAAACCTGCATAATAAAGTCATCCCTTCCTGCTCTTTCACAGCTTTTTAACATTCATTTTGTGTATTTTTTCTCTTCTATTTATTTTTGTTCTGGTTTACATTCATGAACAGGGTGTAATCAAACTATATTGTTTTTATTTTTTAAGTATTATTAAAACCAATTAATGAAATACTGACATAAACATTGGTCTCATGTTGCATTCCTACTGCCCCGGTCACCATTCTCCCTCACCATCACGTTTCCTCAGCACTGATCATCGCTCCCCATCTCCTGCCACCTCTCATCACACCAGAGCACTTTTACCTGAGTACTAATAGGACACACCTGCACCAGCAATCACCATTCCCCTATTCACCTTATTCTCCGCCGACGAGCGGGCGCTGATATTTGAATCTTTTTGGCTTGAGACTTCCGATCTCATTCAATTCTATTTATTTTTTGACATTAAAAACTGCTCATTACGCTGCTTGATGTTGCAATTTGATATGTTCTTATTATAATATTCTACTTGGTCTGTATATTCATGTAAACATTTGTTTGTAGAGCAAGTAGTTTGACCGTTTTTTGCCGTTTGTTATTCCTAGTCATTTCTCCCATAGGCGACTGAATCTGAAGTTCTAAGACAATCACGAAAACAGGCGCACTTCCACATTTTAGAATAAGGTCAATAAAGCCTCCTCGATTCCAGTCATTCAGTGGCAGGAATTGATGTCAGCTAGTTCACCTTATTTTCTCCTTGGCTCGCCTTCTTCCGTGGATGCTTCTCCTGCTCCTAATGACGTTTCTTCATAACCTGTGGATGCATAATCTGTGATTCAGGAAAGTGACTGTATACTCTGGTGATTGCATGATTATTCTTGTTTACATAATGAATTGGTAACACCTTTGTATTCCTACAAAGAATATCACCTGCTTATCCTACTGTTCTTTCCACATTGTTTTGAATAAATTGATGAAAATAGATAACCACCTTTTGTCTTCCTTTTGTTACCGTTAGGTGTCTTTCAGTTAAATAACTGTTTATATCTAAAATGCCTTTACAATGTAGATTGTGTCAAAGCAGCTTAACCTAGCATTTCTAGTAAATTGATATTTTACCAGTCCAGTTTTCTGATACAAGTTAACTTTTATGAAGATAAGAGTAATTACCTTTTTTCATTGTGCTCTACATCTTGTTTATTTTTCCTTTGGCTTAGTCCCTTTATTTATCATGATCACCACCGCAGAATGAACCACCAACGTATCCAGCATATGTTTTACACAGCGGATGTCCCAGTTGTAAGATTCCACTCTATCAGCCGAATGACAGAATCCAAGGAATGGTCAAAGGTTAAATGCGTGGAAGCTTTTCTTTTTTTTTTTTTTTTTTTTTTTTTTGCAATCATGCAGTCTGAACTCTGCATATATAATTCATGATGTGAAGCTATTTTAATATATGCGTATGTAAAACTTATGCAGATAAGTATACTGTATTACATATTATTTTAAATGTTGTTATCATATAGTTAGAATATAGTAGATTAATAATATGAAGTTGGTTTAAAATAGTATTTATATATAAAATATATGCAAACCTTCATGAATATATTTATTGCTGTCAAATTTCAGCATTTATTAGTTTAATCTCTTAGTGAATGGCACTTAATTAAGTGTTAACAATTTTTTTTTATTATTATTATTATTATTTTTATTATTAATAATGACAGCCATAAAATTAGAAATTATCTTAATCTGTTGTCAAAGTAACACCAGGCTCATCCACCAGTCAGCAATACCATAATCTCTCACAAGCACTGTAAAGACTTATTGTTCTTGCAGCCACATCATCTGGTCACTAGCTATTGTTTATTCCACACTCAATCAGTAAAAGACATATTATCACTTCTGCACTAGTCAATTTCTCACCCGGACCAATCCACCCTGAGAGTCTCATGGTCAATCCAGCACCGTATTCTTGCTCAGTGGATGAATAAATGGCTACATACAGTATCCCCAGTGTTTGTCTTTCCTATAGATGCAATCATTATCTTTTCCCAATAACCAAGCTAAAATTTCTTTCATTGTCATATTGTTAACAGGTCAAGTTACAACAATCAAATAGGCTAAAAACCTATGGCACCAAAACGTGACTGGATACCCAAACACTGGATGTATTCCTCATCGATGTGCTCATGTAAAATCAACGTCCTGTTCATTTCAATTAATTTTTATTTATTTAGCGCTTTTACAATGTAGATTGTGTCAAAGCAGCTTAACATAAAAGTTCTATTAGATTGAAACCGTGTCAATCCAGTTTTCAGAGTTGAACTTCAGTTTAGTTTAGTTCAGTGTGGCTTAATTTTCACTGCTAAAAGTCCAAACACTAAAGAGCAAATTAATTGATGTGCATCTCCAAGTCACAACCAAGCAAGCCAATGGTGACAGTGGTGAGGAAGAACTTCACCAATTGAAGAAAGTGAAGGGAAAAAAAAAAAAAACTAGAATGAAACTAGGGTTAATTGGGCATGACCATTTTGGTCTGGCCAAACTTCCTGTGCGGAGGCGTCGGAGACTGGAGAACACTGGACGTCCATCACAGAATAGGTTACTGGCGGGTGATCATACTGGCACATGGGATCAATGTGAAGACTCGTCTGTCACCAAGATGACAAGACATGTCAAATTATTATTATTAATATATATTTTTTTAATTTCCAACAGGAAATGCGTCAAATGGTGTGTAATTATTGCATGTTAAACAAGAAAATAGTTTTATGCAAACTGTGGTCTCTAGTGGATGGAACATGTGCACCCTATCACAAAGGACTTTAACAATCATTGCGGTTGCGTCTTTCTGGTTGTGATTACACCACTGGGCTAAAGAGATTTATGCAACTATCCATCCTCATTGCCAAAAGGCTGCCTCCCCCATTTCCGGATTCACCAGAGCCAAGCTGCCAGTCAGAACTATTTAGCTCTCCAGAAGCACAAGAGCCCATGCAATCGATCACACTTGACTACTCTTGACTGAATGTCAACATCTGCTAACCCAGGGGTTACTTCATATCGTGGCCAATCATCACATTATACTTACAAATCCCATCCACCCACCACGATGATTTCCCAATGCTTTTCCGATTTCCTAGATCTATTCTAATGATTCTAGTGATATTCACACCCAGTGATAGCCCTCTGAAGAAACTTTCTGAGGAAAATTTTCTTTAGTGATGTTTTTTTTTTTTTTTTTTTTTCCCAGAATTAATTTTCCCAGTTGCTTCC
Source organism: Danio rerio (assembly GCF_052040795.2). Lineage (NCBI taxonomy): Eukaryota > Metazoa > Chordata > Actinopteri > Cypriniformes > Danionidae > Danio > Danio rerio. Next base: position 66,955,495 of record NC_141027.1, read on the forward strand.
AGCTTTTTCTGTGTCCAAGAAGATTGAGGGATTACTGTCAAAAAACAAACACACAGTTTCAGGAACTTCACCAAGGATATGTGAGAGGGACAAGTGTATGATTGTCTTTGTGAAACCTTCTGGCCACTATGAATATCTTGTCATACATGCCCCTTCATATTCCAGAACTACACAACTAAGGTTTTCGGGTAGTACAATATGGAGATGTCACAATATTCAATAGTATAATACTGAACCATTCGGTATGATGTTTAAATATGTATATGGTTATAGTTTTTTTTTTTTCAGTTTTTCCAACTTTTAGCTAGGAAACTCCTTCCTCTTTCCATTTCTTAATGTCTAAGGTCAAAACTGAAAACTGACTTCTACACAGATCTCCCAGTCCCTGATTGTGATTCTGTATTTGCATCCTAGTTGCAGTTAGATTCTTATCTTCATCAGTGGAAAAGTCAGAAAGTCCTCTTCAGCAATGAAAACTGCTGTGGCACGTTTTAATCATGTTTTTATAGCTTTGGTAATCCACAAGACATTTTCTTGATAGAAGCCCACAGTTTTTCTTAAAGGTATGTAGGTCTTTTTTTCACCCTCCTGGAGACCACTTAAAGACCAATAGACAAAAATATAGAAGATATTTATACCAAAATCACTCAAATGAGCAGTGTATTTCCCACCACGTTCTTTCAAACCTTTCTGTACTTTTATGGCAGAGAATAAGTTATTTTCATTGTCTTTAAGGTAAAATAATCACTATAAAAAAAGGAGGCTTAGAAAAATGTTCAGTTTCAATGAAAATTTCAGATGACAAGTTTGAATGTCTGAATTTATGTATGCATTTATGTATCAATTTACATGTATGTTATGGAATTAATAACTGATTATAATTTTACAGAAAAAAAATGGATCGAGAACAAGTCAAAATTGCTATGACAATAAGACATGTGGATGTAACATTAAGTGACAGAATTATTTGAACAGAACAATTTGAATTGAATTAAACATTATAGCTATAAATAACTGAATAAAATCGCTTGGTATAACAGACTTGCACAAATATCTGATGCAAGACGAAATGGGTAAAAAAAAAAAAAAAAGTTAAAATAAAATAAATGAAATTAAACATTCAGCATCCTGTCCTGTAGCCTATTTGGTCATAGATTTTATAGTGACATAACCATTTTTGGTTTGTTTATGTTTTATTATTTACTTTTGGTTCATATTTCATGTTAAACTGACCAGATTTGCAGAATAGCAAATCTCAGTTAGGTCAATCAACTTTGAGTAGACCAACTCGGAGTTAAGCATACACACTGTGACTATAAAAGGCATTATCAATGGAGCACAGATATTACAAGTGACTATGGAAACATCTTAAAAAAAGAGATTTTTTTAAAAGAAGAGAGTCACCATTTCTTTCTCCAGCTGAACTTGATGTGCTAATGCAAAGTTTTAGCAAATATGAAAATATATATTAAAAAGCAACATCACTGCATCAGTGAAACAGCGACAGTTAGCGTGGGGAAAACAGCTCAAGTTAATGCAAATTTTAAATTTAAATACTGTAAATATTTTAGTATATTAAAATGGGTAATGTAATGTGTAACGTTTATAAAAAAAATTCTTACACACATTCCCACTTTTATACACGTTGATCAGTTTTAATAGATTTAAAAGTGTACTTGAGTGTCTGCCCTTTTTATTGATCAAGTAATAAAGGTTAATATGACATTTAGAATGTGAGCAAACTAAACAATATTTTTTTTAGAAAGAATAATAATCCCATTAATCTAGTAACAGTACATGTCCCTGTTGAAGGTCCTTGAATTTAAGCTAATTATTTATTTAAAAAAGGACAAGCCATTCTCTTACGTGACTTTGTTCTTTGTGTGACTGAAATGTAGGCAATAGCTATGTTTCCATCTAAAAATATTAATTAAATGTATGTGCAAAACTTAAATAATGCATAAAAGATGTTAGAATAAAGCAGTATTTCCATCCAATGAGTCTAAGAGTAAAAAATGGTCACTTCCTGATTACTGGCACTAAATATCAACAGTAAAAACAGAATTTACAGCGATAGAAGAAGCTGCGTCAGTCTTTTCTTTACTTAATAAATGTACTTAGGCCTCAGTAGACAATGCTGACACACAATGAACGTGTGGGGGCGTTTAAGGTCATGAGATGCAGACAACTGATGTTCACTCCAGCTCTGGAGGTCATTAATAATGTAATAATATTAATACTGAAACAGTTTAGGCGTTTTAGAATGACCAAAACAACATTTAAGATTTGTTACAGTGTGCTCAGCCTGCTGGTTTGTCCATTCACACACATTTTTATTATCATATGATCTCTTATAACAAACCTTTTGTTCAGTAAGTGTTTCCATCATAGTTTATGCGCATCTTTTCTACCGAATAAAAAAGTTTATCCTACTCTGTTATGCGTGTGTCTTTTATGCAATTTTTCAAAAGTTATGTGCATCATGACATTTCCATCAATCGTTTTTATGCGAATATCCAAAATGAGCACTAAAATAGGTGGGTGGAAACATAAGGCTAAGGCGAGAAATACCGCTTTGTCTATAAAAAAAAGGGGGGGGGGGACCGACAGAAACTTAAGAGTTTAGAGAATAAAACCTGCTCCTGACCAGGTTAGTTTTACAGAGTAAGTTACCACAGTAACTGACTCTGAGTCAAAGTTACCTCTCTTTTAGAAACAGGCTTGACTTACACTGCTTTCTCAAGTTTAACAAACCTGCCAGTTTGAAATGGAACACCCAGAGTTTCTCTTGTTTCAGGTTTAAAATACTCTCTCTGAGTTTTCACTTAACCTACTTTCTGAAACGGCCCCAGATAAATTGCACCAAAGTTCATGTCAATAAACTCAAATAAATGTGAACATACCATGAATAGTTAAAAAGGCTCCCAACAATGTGACCACTGTAGTAGATAAGACACAACTAGAGAAAGACAACAGTGAACAGAAGTGATCACTGATATGGAGTGACACTACAAAGTCATCATTTTGCAACAAAGCAGCAGGGTGTTGTAGTACAGGGCACTCGGCAGGCTGCGGCACTGAATAGCTTAGCCAGCATCAAATCCATCAAGTCAAGGGATTTACAAGAGATGATGGAGTGTCATTACCTCATTCTGCTCATTACCAGGTCCTCATCAGTGGCAGCTTGTGTGTATTATTAATTAATGAGACAGGAAGAGTAGAATAGGGAACACATCGAATTCACAATTTATATTCAAGGGACGTTTTGCCCTCATATTTTCTAGTTTATAAAAAGCCTCAATTTCTTTAAACAAATATTATTGCCATTTACAATAGGACCATGACAGACACTGGCTAGTATTTTACCATGTCAGTTCGATAAACTAGTAGATGCAGCATGGCTAAAAACTGACAACCAAATGAGAACCATACAGGAAAATATGTCAGGCTTATACTGAGCCTGTCACTGCTCACCCCCTAGTCTATGTGGCCCCTGGGTATCAATATGATGCCTGGCTATTGTGATGACTAATACAAATGAATGAATAATACTAACAGCAGAGACGTGCACAGCATTTCTGGAAGAAAAAAATAAATAAAAATAAGCAACATTAACTGCCTTGTAGGCTCATGACTTTTTTTAAAGACCAGCCACTGGTCCAACTTAAAAATCAAATGATGTAGGCCAGGGATGTCCAAGCTCGATCCTGGAGGGCCGGTGTTTTGCATATTTTAGTTTCAACCCCAATTAAACACACCGGAACCAGCAAATCAAGCCCTTTTAGGTGTACTAGAAACTTCCAGACAGGCACGTTAAAGGAAGTTATAGCTAAAGTGTGCAGGACACCGGCCCTCTAGGACTAAGTTTAGACACCCCTGTAGTAGGCTAAAGTTGATGCAGGTAAGTCTGTTTAACTCGTCCTAAATTTGTACTGTATATAGTTTTGTGAAAAAGTGTTTGCCTCTTTACTGATTTTATTTGTTTATTTATTAATTTAATTACTTATTTGCATGTTTGTCACGTGTTAATGTTTCAGATCATCAAACAAGTACAAATTTTGATCACATTATGCAGTTTTGAAATAAAGGTTTTTATTAATAATTTTACTGACTCGGACCTTTGAGTCTCATTTATTAAGATGAACCAATCTTTTTCATTCAATCTTTCATTGTGAGTCATTGCGTTTAATTTGCCAAAATATTAATAAAATGTTACAAGTTTCTTACAAACTCATCTACAACTAGCCCAAACATTGATCACACTACAAACAAGTCATAAAGAATGCTATAAGAAAGACAAAATGATCATTTATTGCTCACCTGGTCTTTTGTCTATGATTATGTCAGCTCCTCTCTTCTGACATGTCTTCAAATTTGAGTGGTTTGTTCATGTCACATGATAAATGAATGACTCAAACCTGAAAAAGGAACTAATCTTCTTCTCCATCTACACAAATGTGTGCATGCGTGAATAAATACCTCCCTGAGAGGACTCATCGTTCTCGAGTCATATATTTAAACATTCAAAATTTAAAAAAAAATTCAAGAATGATCCATCACTACAGTGTGGAAAAAAAAAAAGTATTTGCCCCCTAATCAATTATTGGTTGGGCCACTGTTAACAGCAATAACTGCAATCAACCACAATTTTGGCCAACTCACCTTTTCAGAATTATGGTAATTCAGCCACATTGGAGGTGTTTTTAAGGTCATGTAAACACATTTCAATTGGATTCATGTCATGACGATGACTTGGCCACTCCAACATCTGCTTTGGATCATCAGCTACTTTTCAACTTTTTGTCTAGTATTAGTCATGGCATTCATCGGGCTGGGATGGCCAAATAGCCCACTGTAAAAAAAAATGCAGGGTTCCACACAATTCATTCATGTTGACCCAACACAAATTGATTAATTTAACACTTTTAACACATTTATGTGGATTGAACTTTAAAGAAATTATGTCCCAATGACATCTCAAGAATTGTGTTGTTTCAGCTTATTTGAAATAAGTTTCTTGGACGAGCAAAAAAAAAAAAAAAAAAAAAAAGAAAAGTGTGGGAACTTGACCAGTGAAGCAGTGATTATGTCACATTTACACTGTCGAGCTAATAGCTCACAGTGCAACAGGAAAACCCCACCCTCAGATCACACGGCAAATCAAATGTCACATAACAAGCCCTGTTCAGCTTTGTTACGCCCTGTGTGGCTCGGAGGATGAAAAAGGGCTTGACATTATTATGACAAGAATTCCCCTGAGATGTTAGCTGCTATGGATCAACACAAAGAACGACGTGGCAAAAAAGTGGTTTGCTTTATTACAATAAAGAAATAAATTAATATTTAAATAGCCCAAAATATATATTTAAAAATATGTAAAATTAATGCAAAAAGTAAACAAACATACCTGATGGAGTAAAGTAAAAGAAGATGTGCCAACTCAAAGAAAATAACAAATTAAACACCCGCTAACTAATCCCTCACCCACCTCTAAATAACTAAATAGAAATATGTTAATAAGAAAAAAACATCTTCAGCCTCACACGCCCCTTACTCAACTGCACTCACTGGAATAAACATATAGTAGCACCCGCTTTTAACCTAGTGAAATAACATAGAATCCGCTATGTGTGTGTTAAAAATGTCATGTGACATACTTCACTTTAACTTCCCTCCAAGTACTTTTAACTCACAAAAACTTTTTAAAGAGAACAAGATAGGGACAAACAGAAATACAGCAGACAGCAAATAAAAACAGAAAGGGGAGGAGGAAAGAACAGAGCAACACCCCCAGGAATGTAACAAGCTTGAAGAAGAACATCAAATCAGAATCATGCAGATAAAAAGCACTCTAATAGGTTTGCTGCTTATTCAAATTATATATATATATATATATATATATATATATATATATATATATATATATATATATATATATATATATATATAATGAGCTGAATCAACACAATTATTGAGTGTTTTGTGGGATAACTTAATTATTTTATATTCAGTCAACTTAAATTTTTAAAAACAATTTAGTTAACCTAATTGATTTGTGTTGAGACAAAATGCAGGAATTGTATGGAACCCTACATTTTTGCAGAGCACACCACATCATAAAACAATCATAATGGAGACACTTGAAGCAAGCATTGTATTTGTTTATGTACACTATAAAAGGGTATGCTTATAGACATTATATGTTTATACTGTAAATGTATGTATTCACTGACAGACTGTTGGCATTGTGCTTTAAGTGGTCTCACCAATCTATAGATTTTGCTTGACTATTTGGTACATAAACAAATGAGTTGATTGTATCATAGGCATAGCCATATCTGATTAAAGATCATTAATCTAAATCATCTTTCAGGAGTCACTCATTAACCCATCATACATTGAGCTCAGTAAATCTAAGAAATGTCCTTACTCTGGACTCTGCTTCTGACTGTCCACCCAGTAAGATATTAAAATATAATGTGACACATCATGTCTATATTGAGCCTCGGCACTGTAACGGACACCAGGGTGGCCAAGAGAGAAATCTTCCAGGTGTCTCTGGTCACACAATGGCATTTAAGGGCTCAACAGACATGCATTCTTGATGCTTTACCCATGGTGTAAACATGAGAGTGCATACTGTAAAGAGGAGAGTCCAAAGAAAGTGACAAGAGGCTGCTTGTGTCATATTTACTGTATGGGACTGAACTACAAAATATCAACCAACAGAGCCAACAACCAATAATGGCCTTGCAGTTAAAAAATAAAATTAAATAAATAAATAAATAAATAAATAAAACAAGTAAGATTCTCTGGGTTGAGTACAGACTCATACAGGCAAATGTCATTTTTAGCAAAGTTCAGACTTTCACCTACAATTGCCCAGGAAAAATCCTCTACATCCACGGGCCAAACAGTATCAGTGACAGGAAATTGGGACACTACATAGGTGACATACTTCAGAAACCAACATCAACATATGGCAAAAGTGCAGGTCTTCAATGTTTATGTTTTTACAGATGATAGACTGAACCAGACAATCTTGAGAAAATATTTCCCAGTCATAGAAGATGGCGCTCCAGAACCAAACCTACCTTTTACATTGTAGCATGTACTGTACCATTGGTAGTTTTAGTGTTTATCAACTCAAGTGCATTTGTTTCCAATAAGTTAGTTTTAGCAAGCTGTTTCAAGCTTAATTTTGCTCTGATTAAAAAAAAAAAAAAAAAAAAAAAACTTCTCACAAGTATTCTTTGAATTTAACTTGAATTTAAGCACATCTTTACCATAATAGTGGAGCCAATAGTGTGTGCAGCAAAGATTGTTTAACACTGATTAAAGAACCACACTACAGAAAGAAGGGAATGAGATAGCAACAATGAGTAATTATGCAGCTATGTTCAGAGCATGATGCACATGGTTTAACAAAATTATTTCAAATAAGTTACACTAATTTTGTATAAAAATTAACTCCCACAAACAGTAGCAAGACTTTGGCCCTCAGCATAAAGTCTGGGCAACATTGTAGCTTATTCTGGCCATTAACTGTCCACTTAGGCAAGAAGTACCCATCTGACTAACATAAAAAAACAACAGTTTTGCAATGTTATTGCTATATTATGAGCATGAACAAGATGAAAAGTTGCAAAACACTACAAACAGAGTTATTCTCTAAAATTCTCTAAAGCGTCCCTAAATGTCTCAGCTTTATCGGATTAATTCTACAAACGTTCACATTGTAGTATTCTGAATCACCATGTAATTAGACATATGTAAACATTGTTATTGTGTTTTCTTCCACCTAGAAAGGGACATTTACAGCACAATGTACTCTCATTGCCATTTTATTTGGTACACCTGTCCAACTGCTCATTAACATAAATTTCTAATCAGCCAATTACATGGCAGCAACTCAATGCATTTAGATATGGTCAAGACCATCTGCTGCAGTTCAAACTGAGCATCAGAATGGGGATAAAAGGGGATTTAAGTGACTATGAATGTGGCATGGTTGTTTGAGTATTTCAGAAACTGCTGATCTACTGGGATTTTCACACACAACCATCTCTAGGGTTTATAGAGAATTGCTGAAAAACAGAAAATATTCAGTCAGTGGCAGTTCTGTGAGCGTAAATGCCTTGTTGATTTCAGAGGTCAGAGGAGAATGGCCATACTGGTTCCAGTTGACAGAAAGGCAACAGAACTCAAAAAATCCCTAGTTACAACCGAGGTGTGCATAAAAGCATCTCTAAAAGCACAACATGTCCAACCTTGAGGTGGATGGGCTACAGCAGCAGAAGACAACACCGGGTGCCACTCCTGTCAGCTAAGAACAGGAAACTGAGGCTACAATTCACACAGGCTTACCAAAATTAGACAATAGAATATTGTAAAAATGTTGTCTGGTCTGATCTAGTCTCCATTTCTGCTGCCACATTCAGATGGTAGGGTCAGAATTTGGCGTCAACAACATGAAGGCATGGATCCATCCTGCTTTGTATCAATGGTGGTGTAATGGTGTGGGGGATATTTTCTTGGCACAACTTGGGCCCACTAATACCAACTGAGCATTTTTCCAACACCACAGCATATCTGAGTATTGTTGCCTACCATGCACATCCCTTTATGACCACAGTGTACCCATCTTCTGATGGCTACTTCCAGCAGGATAACATGCCATGTCATAAAGTACCAATCATCTGATACTGGTTTCGTAAACAGGACAATTATTTCACTGTACTCAAATGGCCTCCACTGTCACCAGATCTCAATCCAATAGAGCACCTTCGGGATGTGGTAGAACAGGAGATTAGCATCATGGATGTGCAATCGACAAATCTGCAGCAACTGCGTGATGCTATTTTGTCAATATGGAGCAAAATCTCAGAAGGATATTTCCAGTACCTTGTTGAATTCATGCCCCAAAGGATTAAGGCAGTTCTGAAGGCAAAAGGAGGGCCAACCTGGTACCAGTAAGGTGTACCTAATAAAGTGAGTGGTGAGTGTATGATGCAAAAAAAAAAAAGACTCCTTTAAACGTTATAAACCACAAACAATTAAAACCAAAAATTACTATGCACGATGTTTCAGGAATCTATCAGACAACTTGGCAAGCAAAATATCTACTTCTGCAAGTTAACATCAGCTTATTATTTATTATGTGCCACATACAAAACTTTAAAAGACTTTATTAAAATATTCTGGCAGATTTCCATAGATTATTTCTTTCTCAAGCACATTATTTGCACTTTGTAAACTCAACTTTATTTCCAGGTGACTGGATATGAAAAGCAGCAGCTGTTCATATTGTATTAGGTGATTCCAGACAGCTCTTTTCCTTGTGTGTGTGTGTGTGTGTGTGTGTGTGTGTGTGTGTGTGTGTGTGTGTGTGTGTGTGTGTGTGTGTGTGTGTGTGTGTGCAATATACATCAGCTTGTCAGAGATTGTGGGTGTTCTGTCTGAGGCTAAACTGTGAAACTCTTTCAACCTGTCTATGCCTGATTAAAACCTCTTACTGTAAATCAGGATAACAAATGCTAACTTTAACTAGTCTTATGATTAAGAACAATTGCATTCACTTCAAAACTTTAGTCTTGCGTGAACTCTGAGCAGTTGGTACTGTAGTTGGTGTTGTTTTGTTTAGAGAAGATTTTTACTTTGTCTGAGCAGAGCTTTTCACTTCAATGCTCCACAACTCTACAGCCCCACAGAGAATCAGCTAAAAATCAATAAGCAACTCACACAGACAACTGAAACAACTAAAGCTTAATTTGTTTTTGCATGGTGGCAGGAGGAGGTCAGTGAAGAATGAGAGTTCTTAAATGTTCACAACTGAACTACATTGTTGAGGGCTTTCTTGTCTTTTTAAACAAAAAACTTTTTTTTTTCTTGCTATTCTACAAGGACATGCCAAGTGAGCAAATAGAAGTGCTGCTAAACCTTTGTCTTTTCTGTTCAAAGTGGCTTCAGAAGGACACAGGAAGGGGCCTATTAGTGTAGAGAGGGTGGCAGGCTTTTCACAGCATCTCGGGAAAATATGTCCAAATTTCTTAGAGGAGACAGAGAAATACAGTAAATGGCAGAAAATTCTTTTTTTCAAATATATAAATGGACTTTTTTTTAGGTAACTCAAGAATAAATATTAATTACCTTCATCACTGGAAGCAAAATAATATTACAAGTTGTAATCACACCACCACATGCAATTAGGAATTAATCTGAATGGAGCACTTGACAAGGCTCAACTCAAATCAGTCACCAAATTCCATATCAGAATCTGACAAGTGTTGTGCGGAGGCATTTAGTAAATCACAAGGAATGAAACAGGTTAAATTGGCATTAATTAGTCAAATCGCCTCTAAAGCTGAATGCTAATGAAAATGATTTCACTGCCTAGGATGTAGAGACCAGGCAATGCATGTCAATAACTTCCTCTCGAAGACTGAATATACAGTGAGGTTAACAGCAAACAAAAATGTCAACAACAATAAATCCAACGCGAGCTGCTTCCAGTTCTCATTTAAATAAATAAACAAATGCATTCTCTCTTTCAGGAAAACATATCGGCAAAGGTAATGCGCTCGCTGAATTGTGCTAAATCCCTAAATAGTGTGTTGTATATTGTGCTTAGGCAAAAGTTTTCTCTCAAACTTTCTAACTTTAGCATGTCCAATTCTCCAAGCCCTCATTTCCTCCACAATACTCCGCCAAGTCGATATTAGCCTGGCGGTAACAGGCAACCTCGCTCCTCTTGCGCTCCCAGTCAGCCAGACTCAGCCTTTGACTGGTCTACAGGCAGAATCTGCCAGTGCTGATAGTATTGACAGGTTGCCCTGCATGTGGTCCAGAGCACACAGACCATATGAAGCACTGGTGCCTGAGAGAAACAGAGAATTGGTGAATGGAGCTCTTCGCTGCTAAGATAGCGAACACCACACCCTTCTGTGGGGAAGGTGGGATTACTGTGATTTTCTGCTGCTCAGGCTCTGTATTGTTAGGTTCCGCTCCACATCATTATTAGAAAAGATATGTGTTCTTCGAGTAAGCTTAAAAAGTCATTCATACTGTGCACAATATTGTTGTTTCTGAAAAAAGTGGACTATTTAAATTTTTAGGAAAAAAGAATGAGCCTGCATACTCTAACTTCCATTATTAGCAGCTATAGGATGCCACTCAAGGGCAACGCAGTGCTGTCACCTCACAGCAAGAAGGTCGCTGGTGCGAGCCTTGACTGGGTTAGTTGGTGTTTCTGTGCGGAGTTTGCATGTTTTCCATGCCTTCTTGTGGGTTTCCTCCGGGTGCTTCGATTTCCCCCACAGTTCAAAGGCATGCGATACAGGTGAACTGGGTCGGCTAAATTATCCGTAGTGTATAAGTGTGAATGAGTGTGTGTGGATGTCTCCCAGAGATGGGTTGTGGCTGGAAGGGCATCTGCTGTGTTAAAGAATAAATAAATAAATTTTAAAAAAAGCATGCTGGATAAGTTGGCGGTTCATTTCGCTGTGGCGACCCCGGATTAATAAAGGGACTAAGCCGAAAAGAAAAAGAATTAATGAAGGATACCACTCGAAGGAAATCACATATACTGTGTCCCAATTCACATACAATCTATCTTTATTAGCATTTGAAAATAGAATTAGTATGTCAGATGACGCAGTGGCGCAGGTAAGCCAAATTGTCCATAGTGTATTTATGTGTGCGAATGAGTGTGTATGGGTTTCCCAGTGTTGGATTGCAGCTGGAAGGGCATCCGCTGCGTAAAACATATGCTGGATAAGTTGGCGATTCATTCGGCTGTGGCGACCCCAGATAAATAAAGAGACTAAGCAAAAAACAGAAAATGAATGAATGAATTAGTAAGTCCCAAATCCTAGTATGTTGAAAATAGTATGCTAAATGTTACGTCAAAAGTGAAGAAGAGTCCATACTCTAATCGTTGATATTGCCCACAATACATTGGGCTTTGAATGTGAATTTGATTAACACTACAAACGCGGGTGAATAGTGTAAAAAAAATATATGATGAGACCTGATGAGATATCTCTGCATGAAAGACTTGTGAACGGGAAATTATCCTGCTGCTGCATCTCCAATAAGTTAGGAACTTAAATATAAAATAAATGTGAATGATGTGTGGATGATTGACAGGGCTCAAAGTAGTATATCCCAAAGCTTGATTACATTTTTAGACAATTTTTCAAATTTATCAAGATTAGTGTAGACATATTCATAAAAAGTAATATTCCATGTGTGTTTTGTTTTATGTATTACAAATAAAATACAACAGAAAATGGTTGCAGACACAACTCATCCAAAGGAGATCCTCAAAGTGCCCGATGGGACTTTTTCTGTGTGTGTTTAAGTGTTCTACACCTTTGTCTGTTGTATTTTTAGGGAACTCTTGTAAATTAAAAGGATATTGCTTTTCGTTATACACAGGAAGTAGGTGAAAATCAGGTTAGGCCTAACCTGATAGTCACAATGAACAGCATTGTTAAGTCCAAGGGGACATTAGCAATGTTGCACATGTTGTTGGTTCAAGTTCCAGCTGGGCCAGTTGGCATTTCAAGTTACATGTTCACCCCTTGCTCCTGTGGGTTTCCCCCGTGTACTCTTGTTTCCCCGCCACAATTCAAAGACATGCAGTATAAGTAAATTGAATAAACCAATCTGGCACCCTATATGCATTTAGTACTAAGCTTTCAATGCACAAACTCTAATAATGAAAGAACATACCAAAATAATGAATTCTGTGGAGCTCTCCATACCTACCTGAGCACAGACTCTCCTTTCTGAGAGAAACAGGAGTGAACTTGAGGATCTTCAGAGTATAAGATCTTTAAAAGTATCCGAGAAAGACACAGAATTCACCATTTGCAGAAACAGCACTACAAAACTAAGAATATTTGTTTGAATATTAGTTTACTATTCAAGAAAAAAACTAAAAAAAGAAAAGAAAAAGAAAAAACAGTACATAACAGGTCAAAGTATTAATTTCTATTGGTTATTTAACAGGACTTCACCTATATGGTGAGTTTTGAGGTTACTTTTGTAAAATTTTATGCCACAATAACATTTATCATTACTCAGTTCTGAGTGTCTGTCAGGTGCATGTTACACAGATTTCTCAAATGCAAACATTGTTTCATGCCTGAATTTGCATTGATAGCAATCACAAATTAAAGAAAGACTATCAAAATGTGAGTAAATTCTGGAAGGCAGTACACATGTACAGTAATTCATCAACCATTGAAGGCATGATACCTTGGTAATATACAGATGTGATGTAAAGCAATGCACACATAGGTGCTAATGAAGTTTTTATTTTAAGTTTGAACTAATTATTTTCTTTAACTTATAGCTGGCAACATGGCAAATAACATGAGAAAGTTTCTATTATAGCATTTCATAGCATAGAAAAACACATTCATGTCACAGGTGCTCTCCAAACATCAACACAAAGGAAATGGGAATATTTAAAAACACCTTTCATTTATTAACAAACCACAGGAAACAAGGATGTTCACAATACAAGACTGGCCAAAACTAAGCAAAACTAGAGGAGTATAAATACACAGGAGATGATGACCTTAATTACCAACAAAGGTGAGACACTGGTGGAATTATATGAATAAAAATTAACTCAGAGTTATACAAAGAGTGGCCAACACAAAATACATATATTCCTGATATCTGAGTCCCATCTAATACTCAACACACCACAATTATATGGTATAAATGCATCATTACAACATTCAAAAGGGACAGATGGATTTAGAATGTCACTCACCAAAAAAAAAAAAAAAAAAAAAAAAAAAAAAAGCTGATCTTTTCTTCTCCGAGGGCTTATTATGCTGCCTTTGTTGCCATATTGTGGATGGACAACATCAACCATTTTTGCTCTGCTCAGTATGACAGGCTAATGAATGCCAACGCGCAATATCTCAGAAATTATAAATATTAAATATAGGCACTATAAATAAACTGAATAGTTGCAATCTAAACAACTACATTCTCACCTAAAAAAAGCCTCAAAATGGCATCATGTTGTTCAACAGCTGCATTATTTGTCAAACTAGTGCATTCATTGATCTGCTTTCACTCTATGTGAGCGGAGTAATACAGAAGAGTGAAGAGGCATGAGTTCTGATATTGCAGAATATCATACAGCTATCAGCCAATCAGATTCGAGAACCAGACAGAACTGTTGTATAGATTTAAATAAAGTCCCTAAGATTCCTTTTTTGTCTTCTTTCCTCAGGATTTCATAGAATTGTGTCTTAATCTCCTTGTCCTTCATTGTATTATAATATTCATTATCTCAGGCAATGTGTGTTAAACCCGGAGTACCTTTTGTTTATTTTTCCGAAAAATGACTGTCTGCCCCAATCCATATCTTTATTTTGTCTTTTCACATTTTCCTCCTCTCCTGTTTTATATCCTCTTGTTTCATTACTCTTCATGGCCTCCTCTGTGTTCCCCCTCTCTTCCCATCCCTTTCTTTCTT